>NW_027516102.1:0-65595 GCF_048772815.1 Callospermophilus lateralis
ATTTGGTGAGCCAAGTGGGATTTGTGTCCTTATCATTACCACCAAGTATCATCAAGATTGGGTGAAAAAATATTTGCTGGTATTTCGGAAACTCGTTATTTCTTAGAAGCTTCTCAACCCATCTCAATGAAAGTACATTTCCACAGTCTGTGCCTAGGGCTACTTGAAGAGGAAACAAACCATAGAGAGAAAACTGAAAACTCCTTCATTTTGTCAAGTTTCAAAGAGCTACTACAAACCATGTTGGATTTAGAGTTCCAAAATCATCTATCTATATAGGAGAGAAGAGAGGGAAACCTAAATATAAAAACTGCTACTGTAGACGAACGCTTCAACCTAGAAGAACAAAATTTGGTGAGCCAAGTGGGATTTGTGTACTGATCATTACCACCAAGTATCATCAAGATTGGGTGAAAAAATATTTGCTGGTATTTCGGAAACTCGTAATTTCTTAGAAGCTTGGCAACCCCTCTCAATGAAAGTGCTTTTCTACAGACTGTGCCTAGGGCTTCTTGAAGAGGAAACAAACCATAGAGAGAAAACTGAAAACTCCTTCATTTTTTCAAGTTTCAAAGAGCTACTACAAACCATCTTGGATTTAGAGTTCCAAATTCATCTATCTATATTTGAGAGAACAGAGGGAAACCTCACTATAAAAACTGCTACTGTAGACGAAAGCCTCAAACTAGAAGAACAAAATTTGGTGAGCCAATTGGGATTTGTGTACTGATCATTACCACCAAGTATCATCAAGTTTGGGTGAAAAAATATTTGCTGGTATTTCGGAAACTCGTTATTTCTTAGAAGCTTCTCAACTCATCTCAATGAAAGTACATTTCCACAGTCTGTGCCTAGGGCTACTTGAAGAGGAAACAATCCATAGAGAGAAAACTGAGAACTCCTTCATTTTGTCAAGTTTCAAAGAGCTACTACAAACCATGTTGGATTTAGAGTTCCAAACTCATCTATCTATATAGGAGAGAACAGAGGGAAAGCTAAATATAAAAACTGCTACTGTAGACGAACGCTTCAACCTAGAAGAACAAAATTTGGTGAGCCAAGTGGGATTTGTGTGTGATCATTACCACCAAGTATCATCAAGATTGGGTGAAAAAATATTTGCTGGTATTTCGGAAACTCGTTTTTTCTTAGAAGCTTGGCAACCCATCTCAGTGAAAGTGCTTTCCACAGTCTGTGCCTAGGACTACTTGAAGAGGAAACAAACCATAGAGACAAAACTGAGAACTTTTTTATTTTACCAAGTTTCAAAGAGCTACTACAAACCATGTTGGATTTAGAGTTCCAAATTCATCTATCTATATAGGAGAAAACAGAGGGAAACAAAATATAAAAACTGCTACTGTAGACGAAAGCCTCAAACTAGAAGAACAAAATTTGGTGAGCCAAGTGGGATTTGTGTACTGATCATTACCACCAAGCATCATCAAGATTGGGTGAAAAAATATTTGCTGGTATTTCGGAAACTCGTTATTTCTTAGAAGCTTGGCAACCCATCTCAGTGAAAGTGCTTTCCACAGTCTGTGCCTAGGACTACTTGAAGAGGAAACAAACCATAGAGACAAAACTGAGAATTTTTATTTTATCAAGTTTCAAAGAGCTACTACAAACCATGTTGGATTTAGAGTTCCAAATTCATCTATCTATATAGGAGAGAACAGAGGGAAACTAAATATAAAAACTGCTACTGTAGATGAAAGCTTCAAACTAGAAGAACAAAATTGGGTGAGCCAAGTGGGATTTGTGTACTGATCATTACCACCAAGTATCATCAAGTTTGGGTGAAAAAATATTTGCTGGTATTTCGGAAACTCGTTATTTCTTAGAAGCTTCTCAACCCATCTCAATGAAAGTACATTTCCACAGTCTGTGTCTAGGGCTACTGGAAGAGGAAACAAACCATAGAGACAAAACTGAGAACTCCTTTATTTTGTCAAGTTTCAAAGAGCTACTATAAACCATGTTGGATTTAGAGTTCCAAATTCTTCTATTTATATAGGAGAGAAGAGGGAAACCTAAATATAAAAACTGCAACTGTAGACGAACGCTTCAACCTAGAAGAACAAAATTTGGTGAGCCAAGTGGGATTTGTGTACTGATCATTACCAACAAGTATCATCAAGATTGGGTGAAAAAATATTTGCTGGTATTTCGGAAACTCGTTATTTCTTAGAAGCTTCTCAACCCATCTCAATGAAAGGACATTTCCACAGTCTGTGCCTAGGGCTACTTGAAGAGGAAACAAACCATAGAGACAAAACTGAGAACTCCTTCATTTTGTCAAGTTTCAAAGAGCTACTAAAAACCATGTTGGATTTAGAGTTAGAAAATCATCTATCTATATAGGAGAGAACAAAGGGAAACCTAAATATAAAAACTGCTACTGTAGACGAACACTTCAACCTAGAAGAACAAAATTTGGTGAGCCAAGTGGGATTTGTGTACTGATCATTACCACCAAGTATCATCAAGATTGGGTGAAAAAATATTTGCTGGTATTTCGGAAACTCGTTATTTCTTAGAAGCTTGGCAACCCATCTCAGTGAAAGTGCTTTCCACAGTCTGTGCCTAGGACTACTTGAAGAGGAAACAAACCATAGAGACAAAACTGAGAATTTTTATTTTATCAAGTTTCAAAGAGCTACTACAAACCATGTTGGATTTAGAGTTCCAAATTCATCTATCTATATAGGAGAGAACAGAGGGAAACTAAATATAAAAACTGCTACTGTAGATGAAAGCTTCAAACTAGAAGAACAAAATTTGGTGAGCCAAGTGGGATTTGTGTACTGATCATTACCACCAAGTATCATCAAGTTTGGGTGAAAAAATATTTGCTGGTATTTCGGAAACTCGTTATTTCTTAGAAGCTTCTCAACCCATCTCAATGAAAGTACATTTCCACAGTCTGTGTCTAGGGCTACTGGAAGAGGAAACAAACCATAGAGACAAAACTGAGAACTCCTTTATTTTGTCAAGTTTCAAAGAGCTACTATAAACCATGTTGGATTTAGAGTTCCAAATTCATCTATTTATATAGGAGAGAAGAGGGAAACCTAAATATAAAAACTGCAACTGTAGACGAACGCTTCAACCTAGAAGAACAAAATTTGGTGAGCCAAGTGGGATTTGTGTACTGATCATTACCACCAAGTATCATCAAGATTGGGTGAAAAAATATTTGCTGGTATTTCGGAAACTCGTTATTTCTTAGAAGCTTCTCAACCCATCTCAATGAAAGGACATTTCCACAGTCTGTGCCTAGGGCTACTTGAAGAGGAAACAAACCATAGAGACAAAACTGAGAACTCCTTCATTTTGTCAATTTTCAAAGAGCTACTAAAAACCATGTTGGATTTAGAGTTAGAAAATCATCTATCTATATAGGAGAGAACAAAGGGAAACCTAAATATAAAAACTGCTACTGTAGACTAACGCTTCAACCTAGAAGAACAAAATTTGGTGAGCCAAGTGGGATTTGTGTACTGATCATTACCACCAAGTATCATCAAGATTGGGTGAAAAAATATTTGCTGGTATTTCGGAAACTCGTAATTTCTTAGAAGCTTGGCAACCCCTCTCAATGAAAGTGTTTTTCCCCAGACTGTGCCTAGGGCTACTTGAAGAGGAACAAACCATAGAGACAAAACTGAGAACTCCTTTATTTTGTCAAGTTTCAAAGAGCTACTACAAACCATGTTGGATTTAGAGTTCCAAATTCATCTATCTATATAGGAGAGAACAGAGGGAAACCTAAATATAAAAACTGCTACTGTAGACGAACGCTTCAACCTAGAAGAACAAAATTTGGTGAGCCAAGTGGGATTTGTGTGCTGATCATTACCACCAAGTATCATCAAGATTGGGTGAAAAAATATTTGCTGGTATTTCGGAAACTCGTAATGTCTTAGAAGCTTGGCAACCTCTCTCAATGAAAGTGCTTTTCCACAGTCTGTGCCAAGGCTACTTGAAGTGGAAACAAACCATAGAGACAAAACTGAGAACTCCTTTATTTTGTCAAGTTTCAAGGAGCTACTACAAACCATGTTGGATTTAGAGTTCCAAATTCATCTATCTATATTTGAGAGAACAGAGGGAAACCTCACTATAAAAACTGCTACTGTAGACGAAAGCCTCAAACTAGAAGAACAAAATTTGGTGAGCCAATTGGGATTTGTGTACTGATCATTACCACCAAGTATCATCAAGTTTGGGTGAAAAAATATTTGCTGGTATTTCGGAAACTCGTTATTTCTTAGAAGCTTCTCAACTCATCTCAATGAAAGTACATTTCCACAGTCTGTGCCTAGGGCTACTTGAAGAGGAAACAAACCATAGAGAGAAAACTGAGAACTCCTTCATTTTGTCAAGTTTCAAAGAGCTACTACAAACCATGTTGGATTTAGAGTTCCAAATTCATCTATCTATATAGGAGAGAACAGAGGGAAACCTAAATATAAAAACTGCTACTGTAGAGGAACGCTTCAACCTAGAAGAACAAAATTTGGTGAGCCAAGTGGGATTTGTGTGTGATCATTACCACCAAGTATCATCAAGATTGGGTGAAAAAATATTTGCTGGTATTTCGGAAACTCGTAATGTCTTAGAAGCTTGGCAACCCCTCTCAATGAAAGTGCGTTTCCACAGTCTGTGCCAAAGGCTACTTGAAGAGGAAACAAACCATAGAGACAAAACTGAGAACTCCTTTATTTTTTCAAGTTTCAAGGAGCTACTACAAACCATGTTGGATTTAGAGTTCCAAATTCATCTATCTATATATGAGAGAACAGAGGGAAACCTCACTATAAAAACTGCTACTGTAGACGAATGCATCAACCTAGAAGAACAAAATTTGGTGAGCCAAGTGGGATTTGTGTACTGATCATTAGCAACAAGTATCATCAAGATTTAAGTGAAAAAATATTTGCTGGTATTTCGGAAACTCGTTTTTTCTTAGAAGCTTGGCAACCCATCTCAGTGAAAGTGCTTTCCACAGTCTGTGCCTAGGACTACTTGAAGAGGAAACAAACCATAGAGACAAAACTGAGAACTTTTTTATTTTACCAAGTTTCAAAGAGCTACTACAAACCATGTTGGATTTAGAGGTCCAAATTCATCTATCTATATAGGAGAGAACAGAGGGAAACAAAATATAAACACTGCTACTGTAGACGAAAGCCTCAAACTAGAAGAACAAAATTTGGTGAGCCAAGTGGGATTTGTGTACTGATCATTACCACCAAGTATCATCAAGATTCTGTGAAAAAATATTTGCTGGTATTTCGGAAACTCGTTATTTCTTAGAAGCTTGGCAACCCATCTCAGTGAAAGTGCTTTCCACAGTCTGTGCCTAGGACTACTTGAAGAGGAAACAAACAAAGAGACAAAACTGAGAACTTTTTTATTTTATCAAGTTTCAAAGAGCTACTACAAACCATGTTGGATTTAGAGGTCCAAATTCATCTATCTATATAGGAGAGAACAGAGGGAAACTAAATATAAAAACTGCTACTGTAGACGAAAGCCTCAAACTAGAAGAACAAAATTTGGTGAGCCAATTGGGATTTGTGTACTGATCATTACCACCAAGTATCATCAAGTTTGGGTGAAAAAATATTTGCTGGTATTTCGGAAACTCGTTATTTCTTAGAAGCTTCTCAACTCATCTCAATGAAAGTACATTTCCACAGTCTGTGCCTAGGGCTATTTGAAGAGGAAACAAACCATAGAGAGAAAACTGAGAACTCCTTCATTTTGTCAAGTTTCAAAGAGCTACTACAAACCATGTTGGATTTAGAGTTCCAAAATCAATTATCTATATAGGAGAGAACAGAGGGAAACCTAAATATAAAAACTGCTACTGTAGACGAACCCTTCAACCTAGAAGAACAAAATTTGGTGAGCCAAGTGGGATTTGTGTACTGATCATTACCAACAAGTATCATCATGATTGGGTAAAAAATATTTGCTGGTATTTCGGAAACTCTTTATTTCTTAGAAGCTTGGCAACCCCTCTCAATGAAAGTGCTTTTCCACAGTCTGTGCCTAGGGCTACTGGAAGAGGAAACAAACCATAGAGACAAAACTGAGAACTCCTTTATTTTGTCAAGTTTCAAAGAGCTACTATAAACTATGTTGGATTTAGCGTTCCAAATTCATCTATTTATATAGGAGAGAACAGAGGGAAACAAAATATAAAAACAGCTACTGTAGACGAACGCTTCAACCTAGAAGTACAAAATTTGGTGAGCCAAGTGGGATTTGTGTACTGATCATTACCATCAAGAATCATCAAGATTGGGTGAAAAAATTTTTGCTGGTATTTCGAAAAATCGGAATTTCGTAGAAGCTTGGCAACCCCTCTCAATGAAAGTGCTTTTCCACAGTCTGTGCATAGGGCTACTTGAAGAGGAAACAAACCACAGAGACAAAACTGAGAACTCCTTTATTTTTTCAAGTTTCAAGGAGATTCTACAAACCATGTTGTATTTAGAGTTCCAAATTCAACTATCTATATATGAGAGAACAGAGGGAAACCTAACTATGAAAACTGCTACTGTTGACGAACGCATCAACCTAGAAGAACAAAATTTGGTCAGCCAAGTGGGATTTGTGTACTGATAATTACCACCAAGTATAATCAAGATTGGGTGAAAAAATATTTGCTGGTATTTCGGAAACTCGTTATTTCTTAGAAGCTTGGCTACCCATCTCAGTGAAATTGCTTTCCACAGTCTGTGTCTAGGACTACTTGAAGAGGAAACAAACCATAGAGACAAAACTGAGAATTTTTATTTTATCAACTTTCAAAGAGCTGCTACAAACCATGTTGGATTTAGAGTTCCAAATTCATCTATCTATATAGGAGAGAACAGAGGGAAACTAAATATAAAAACTGCTACTTAGATGAAAGCTTCAAACTAGAAGAACAAAATTTGGTGAGCCAAGTGGGATTTGTGTACTGATCATTACCACCAAGTATCATCAAGTTTGGGTGAAAAAATATTTGCTGGTATTTCGGAAACTCGTTATTTCTTAGAAGCTTCTCAACCCATCTCAATGAAAGTACATTTCCACAGTCTGTGTCTAGGGCTACTGGAAGAGGAAACAAACCATAGAGACAAAACTGAGAACTCCTTTATTTTGTCACGTTTCAAAGAGCTACTATAAACCATGTTGGATTTAGAGTTCCAAATTCATCTATTTATATAGGAGAGAAGAGGGAATCATAAATATAAAAACTGCTACTGTAGACGAACGCTTCAACCTAGAAGAACAAAATTTGGTGAGCCAAGTGGGATTTGTGTCCTGATCATTACCACCAAGTATCACCAAGATTGGGTGAAAAAATATTTGCTGCTATTTCGGAAACTCGTTATTTCTTAGAAGCTTCTCAACCCATCTCAATGAAAGTACATTTCCACAGTCTGTGCCTAGGGCTACTTGAAGAGGAAACAAACCATAGAGACAAAACTGAGAACTCCTTCATTTTGTCAAGTTTCAAAGAGCTACTACAAACCATGTTGGATTTAGAGTTCCAAAATCATCTATCTATATATGAGAGAACAGAGGGAAACCTAAATATTTATACTGCTACTGTAGACGAACGCTTCAACCTAGAAGAACAAAATTTGGTGAGCCAAGTGGGATTTGTGTACTGATCATTACCACCAAGTATCATCAAGATTGGGTGAAAAAATATTTGCTGGTATTTCGGAAACTCGTAATTTCTTAGAAGATTGGCAACCCCTCTCAATGAAAGTGCTTTTCCACAGTCAGTACCTAGGGCTACTGGAAGAGGAAACAAACCATAGAGACAAAACTGAGAACTCTTTATTTTTTCAAGTTTCAAAGACCTACTATAAACCATGTTGGATTTAGAGTTCCAAATTCATCTATTTATATAGGAGAGAACAGAGGGAAACCTAAATATAAAAACTGCTACTGTAGACGAACGCTTCAACCTAGAAGTACAAAATTTGGTGAGCCAAGTGGGATTTGTGTCCTGATCATTACCACCAAGTATCATCAAGTTTGGGTGAAAAAATATTTGCTGGTATTTCGGAAACTCGTTATTTCTTAGAAGCTTCTCAACCCATCTCAATGAAAGTACACTTCCACAGTCTGTGCCTAGGGCTACTTGAAGAGGAAACAAACCATAGAGACAAAACTGGGAACTCCTTCATTTTGTCAAGTTTCAAAGAGCTACTACAAACCATGTTGGATTTAGAGTTCCAAATTCATCTATCAATATAGGAGAGAACAGAGGGAAACCTAAATATAAAAACTGCTACTGTAGACGTACGCTTCAACCTAGAAGAACAAAATTTGGTGAGCCAAGTGGGATTTGTGTACTGATCATTACCACCAAGTATCATTAAGATTGGGTGAAAAAATATTTGCTGGTATTTCGGAAACTCGTAATTTCTTAGAAGCTTGGCAACGCCTCTCAATGAAAGTGCTTTTCCACAGTCTGTGCCTAAGGCTACTCGAAGAGGAAACAAACCATAGAGACAAAACTGAGAACTTTTTTTATTTTTTCAAGTTTCAAGGAGCTACTACAAACCATGTTGGATTTTGAGTTCCAAATTCATCTATCTATATAGGAGAGAACAGAGGGAAACTAAATATAAAAACTGCTACTGTAGACGAAAGCCTCAAACTAGAAGAACAAAATTTGGTGAGCCAAGTGGGATTTGTGTACTGACCATTACCATCAAGTATCATCAAGATTGGGTGAAAAAATTTTTGCTGGTATTTCGGAAAATCGGAATTTCTTAGAAGCTTGGCAACCCCTCTCAATGAAAGTGCTTTTCCACAGTCTGTGCATAGGGCTACTTGAAGAGGAAACAAACCATAGAGACAAAACTGAGAACTCCTTTATTTTTTCAAGTTTCAAGGAGATACTACAAACCATGTTGTACTTAGAGTTCCAAATTCAACTATCTATATATGAGAGAACAGAGGGAAACCTAACTATAAAACTGCTACTGTAGACGAACGCATCAACCTTGAAGAACAAAATTTGGTGAGCCAAGTGGGATTTGTGTACTGATCATTACCACCAAGTATCAACAAGATTGGGTGAAAAAATATTTGCTGGTATTTCGAAAACTCGTTATTTCTTAGAAGCTTGGCAACACATCTCAGTGAAAGTGCTTTCCACAGTCTGTGCCTAGGACTACTTGAAGAGGAAACAAATCATAGAGACAAAAGTGAGAATTTTTATTTTATCAAGGTTCAAAGAGCTACTACAAACCATGTTGGATTTAGAGTTCCAAATTTATCTATCTATATAGGAGAGAACAGAGGGAAACTAAAAATAAAAACTGCTACTGTATATGAAAGCTTCAAACTAGAAGAACAAAATTTGGTGAGCCAAGTGGGATTTGTGTACTGATCATTACCACCAAGTATCATCAAGTTTGGGTGAAAAAATATTTGCTGGTATTTCGGAAACTCGTTATTTCTTAGAAGCTTCTCAACCCATCTCAATGAATGTACATTTCCACAGTCTGTGCCTAGGGCTACTCAAAGAGGAAACAAACCATAGAGACAAAACTGAGAACTCCTTTATTTTGTCAAGTTTCAAAGAGCTACTATAAACCATGTTGGATTTAGAGTTCCAAATTCATCTATTTATAAAGGAGAGAACAGAGGGAAACCTAAATATAAAAACTGCTACTGTAGACGAACGTTTCAACCTAGAAGTACAAAATTTGGTGAGCCAAGTAGGATTTGTGTACTGATCATTACCACCAAGTATCATCAAGAATGGGTGAAAAAATATTTGGTGGTATTTCGGAAAATCGTAATTTCTTAGAAGCTTGGCATCCCTCAAAATGAAAGTGCTTTTCCACAGTCTGTGCCTAGGGCTACTTGAAGAGGAAACAAACCATAGAGACAAAGCTGAGAACTCCTTTATTTTTTCAAGTTTCAAGGAGCTACTACAAACCATGTTGGATTTAGTGTTCCAAATTCATCTATCTATATATGAGAGAACAGAGGGAAACCTAACTATAAAAACTGCTACTGTAGACGAACGGATCAACCTAGACGCACAAAATTTGGTGAGCCAAGTGGGATTTGTGTACTGATCATTACCACCAAGTATCATCAAGATTGGGTGAAAAAATATTTGCTGGTATTTCGGAAACTCGTAATTTCTTAGAAGCTTGGCAACCCCTCTCAATGAAAGTGCTTTTCCACAGTCTGTGCCTACGGCTACTTGAAGAGGAAACAAACCATAGAGACAAAACTGAGAACTCCTTTATTTTATCGAGTTTCAAAGAGCTACTACAAACCATGTTGGATTTAGAGTTCCAAATTCATCTATCTATATAGGTGAGAAGAGAGGGAAACCTAAATATAAAAACTGCTACTGTAGACGAAAGCTTCTAACTAGAAGTACAAAATTTGGTGAGCCAAGTGGGATTTGTGTACTGATCATTACCACCAAGTATCATCAAGTTTGGGTGAAAAAATATTTGCTGGTATTTCGGAAACTCGTTATTTCTTAGAAGCTTCTCAACCCATCTCAGTGAAAGTGCTTTCCACAGTCTGTGCCTGGGACTACTTGAAGAGGAAACAAACCATAGAGACAAAACTGAGAACTTTTTTATTTTACCAAGTTTCAAAGAGCTACTACAAACCATGTTGGATTTAGAGTTCCAAATTCATCTATCTATATAGGAGAAAACAGAGGGAAACAAAATATAAAAACTGCTACTGTAGACGAAAGCCTCAAACTAGAAGAACAAAATTTGGTGAACCAAGTGGGATTTGTGTACTGATCATTACCACCAAGTATCATCAAGATTCTGTGAAAAAATATTTGCTGGTATTTCGGAAACTCGTTATTTCTTAGAAGCTTGGCAACCCCTCTCAATGAAAGTGCTTTTCCACAGTCTGTGCCTAGGGCTACTGGAAGAGGAAACAAACCATAGAGACAAAACTCAGAACTCCTTTATTTTGTCAAGTTTCAAAGAGCTACTATAAACTATGTTGGATTTAGTGTTCCAAATTCATCTATTTATATAGGAGAGAACAGAGGGAAACAAAATATAAAAAATGCTACTGTAGACGAACGCTTCAACCTAGAAGTACAAAATTTGGTGAGCCAAGTGGGACTTGTGTACTGATCATTACCATCAAGAATCATCAAGATTGGGTGAAAAAATTTTTGCTGCTATTTCGGAAAATCGGAATTTTGTAGAAGCTTGGCAACCCCTCTCAATGAAAGTGCTTTTCCACAGTCTGTGCATAGGGCTACTTGAAGAGGAAAAAAACCATAGAGACAAAACTGAGAACTCCTTTATTTTTTCAAGTTTCAAGGAGATACTACAAACCATGTTGTATTTAGAGTTCCAAATTCAACGATCTATATATGAGAGAACAGATGGAAACCTAACTATAAAAACTGCTACTGTAGACGAACGCATCAACCTAGAAGAACAAAATTTGGTGAGCCAAGTGGGATTTGTGTACTGATCATTACCACCAAGTATCATCAAGATTGGGTGAAAAAATATTTGCTGGTATATCAGAAACTCGTTATTTCTTAGAAGCTTGGCAACCCATCTCAGTGAAAGTGCTTTCCACAGTCTGTGCCTAGGAATACCTGAAGAGGAAACAAACCATAGAGACAAAACTGAGAATTTTTATTTTATCAAGTTTCAAAGAGCTACTACAAACCATGTTGGATTTAGAGTTCCAAATTCATCTATCTATATAGGAGAGAACAGAGGGAAACTAAATATAAAAACTGCTACTGTAGATGAAAGCTTCAAACTAGAAGAACAAAATTTGGTGAGCCAAGTGGGATTTGTGTACTGATCATTACCACCAAGTATCATCAAGTTTGGGTGAAAAAATATTTGCTGGTATTTCGAAAACTCGTTATTTCTTAGAAGCTTCTCAACCCATCTCAATGAAAGTACATTTCCACAGTCTGTGTCTAGGGCTACTTGAAGAGGAAACAAACCATAGAGACAAATCTGAGAACTCCACATTTTGTCAAGTTTCAAAGAGCTACTACAAACCATGTTGGATTTAGAGTTCCAAAATCATCTATCTATATAGGAGAGAACAGAGGGAAACCTAAATATAAATACTGCTACTGTAGACGAACGCTTCAACCTAGAAGAACAAAATTTGGTGAGCCATGTGGGATTTGTGTACTAATCATTACCACCAAGTATCATCAAGATTGGGTGAAAAAATATTTGCTTGTATTTTGGAAACTCGTAATTTCTTAGAAGATTGGCAACCCCTCTCAATGAAAGTGCTTTTCCACAGTCAGTACCTAGGGCTACTGGAAGAGGAAACAAACCATAGAGACAAAACTGAGAACTTTTTATTTTTTCAAGTTTCAAAGACCTACTATAAACCATGTTGGATTTAGAGTTCCAAATTCATCTATTTATATAGGAGAGAACAGAGGGAAACCTAAATATAAAAACTGCTACTGTAGACGAACGCTTCAACCAAGAAGTACAAAATTTGGTGAGCCAAGTGGGATTTGTGTTCTGATCATTACCACCAAGTATCATCAAGATTGGGTGAAAAAATATTTGCTGGTATTTCGGAAAATCGTAATTTCTTAGAAGCTAGGCAACCCCTCTCAATGAAAGTGCTTTTCCACAGTCTGTGCCTAGGGCTACTTGAAGAGGAAACAAACCATAGAGACAAAACTGAGAACTCCTTTATTTTTTCATGTTTCAAGGAGCTACTACAAACCATGTTGGATTTAGAGTTCCAAATTCATCTATCTATATATGAGAGAACAGAGGGAAACCTAACTATAAAAACTGCTACTGTAGAAGAACGGATCAACCTAGAAGCACAAAATTTGGTGAGCCAAGTGGAATTTGTGTACTGATCATTACCACCAAGTATCATCAAGATTGGGTGAAAAAATACTTGCTGGTATTTCGGAAACTCGTAATTTCTTAGAAGCTTGGCAACCCCTCTCAATGAAAGTGCTTTTCCACAGTCTGTGCCTACGGCTACTTGAAGAGGAAACAAAGCATAGAGACAAAACTGAGAACTCCTTCATTTTGTCAAGTTTCAAAGAGCTACTACAAACCATGTTGGATTTAGAGTTCCAAATTCATCTATCTATATAGGAGAGAACAGAGGGAAACAAAATATAAAAACTGCTACTGTAGACGAACGCTTCAACCTAGAAGAACAAAATTGGGTGAGCCAAGTGGGATTTGTGTCCTGATCATTACCACCAAGTATCATCAAGTTTGGGTGAAAAAATATTTGCTGGTATTTCGGAAACTCGTTATTTCTTAGAAGCTTCTCAACCCATCTCAATGAAAATATATTTCCACAGTCTGTGCCTGGGGCTACTTGAAGAGGAAACAAACCATAGAGACAAATCTGAGAACTCCTTCATCTTGTCAAATTTCAAAGAGCTACTACAAACCATGTTGGATTTAGAGTTCCAAAATCATCTATCTATATAGGAGAGAACAGAGGGAAACCTATATATAAAAACTGCTACTGTAGACGAACGCTTCTACCTAGAAGAACAAAATTTGGTGAGCCAAGTGGGAATTGTGTACTGATCATTAGCAACAAGTGTCATCAAGATTGGGTGAAAAAATATTTGCTGGTATTTCGGAAACTCCTTATTTCTTAGAAGCTTGGCAACCCCTCTCAATGAAAGTGCTTTTCCACAGTGTGTGCCTAGGGCTAATAAGAAGGAAACAATCCATAGAGACAAAACTGAGAAATCCTTTATTTTTTCAAGTTTCAAAGAGCTACTACAAACCATGTTGGATTTAGAGTTCCAAATTCATCTATCTATATATGAGAGAACAGTGAAACCTAAATATATAAACGGCTACTGTAGACAAACGCTTCAACCTAGAAGAACAAAATTTGGTGAGCCAAGTGGGATCTGTGTACTGATCATTACCTCCAAGTATCATCAAGATTGGGTGAAAAAATATTTGCTGGTATATCGGAAACTCTTTATTTCTTAGAAGCTTTGCAACACCTCAATGAAAGTAGTTTTCAACAGTCTGTGCCTAGGGCTACTTGAAGAGGAAACAAACCATAGAGAAAAAACTCAGAACTCCTTTATTTTGTCAAGTTTCGAAGAGCTACTACAAACCATGTTGGATTTAGAGTTCCAAATTCATCTATCTATATATGAGAGAACAGAGTGAAACCTAAATATAAAAACTGCTACTGTAGACGAACGCTTCAACCTAGAAGAACAAAATGTGGTGAGCCAAGTGGGATCTGTGTACTGATCATTACCACCAAGTATCATCAAGATTGGGATAAAAAATATTTGCTGGTATTTCGGAAACTCGTTATTTCTTAGAGGCTTGGCAACCCCTCTCAATGAAAGTGCTTTTCCACAGTCTGTGCCTAGGGCGACTTGAAGAGGAAACAAACCATAGAGACAAAACTCAGAACTCCTTTATTTTGTCAAGTTTCAAAGAGCTACTACAAACTATGTTGGATTTAGAGTTCCAAATTCATCTATCTATATATGAGAGAACAGAGTGAAACCTAAATATAAAAACTGCTACTGTAGACGAACGCTTCAACCTAGAAGAACAAATTTGGTGAGCCAAGTGGGATCTGTGTACTGATCATTACCACCAAGTATCATCAAGATTGGGTGAAAAAATATTTTCTGGTATTTCGGAAACTCGTTATTTCTTAGAAGCTTGGCAACCACTCTCAATGAAAGTTCTTTTCCACAGTCTGTGCCTAGGGCTACTTGAAGAGGAAACAAACCATAGAGACAAAACTCAGAACTCCTTTATTTTGTCACGTTTCAAAGAGCTACTACAATCCATGTTGGATTTAGAGTTCCAAATTCATCTATCTATATAGGAGAGAACAGAGAGAAACCTAAATATAAAAACTGCTACTGCAGACGAACGCTTCAACCTAGAAGAACAAAATTTGGTGAGCCAACTGGGATTTGTGAACTGATCATTACCACCAAGTATCATCAAGATTGGGTGAAAAAATATTTGCTGGTATTTCGGAAACTCGTAATTTCTTAGAAGCTTGGCAACCCCGCTCAGTGAAAGTGCTTTTCCACAGTCTGTGCCTAGGGCTACTTGAAGAGGAAACAAACCATAGAGACAAAACTGAGAACTCCTTTATTTTGTCAAGTTTCAAAGAGCTTCTACAAACCATGTTGGATTAGAGTTCCAAATTCATCTATCTATATATGAGAGAACAGAGTGAAACCTAAATATAAAAACGACTATTGTAGACGAACGCTTCAACCTAGAAGAACAAAATTTGGTGAGCCAAGTGGGATCTGTGTACTGATCATTACCACCAAGTATCATCAAGATTGGGTGAAAAAATATTTGCTGATATTTCGGAAACTCGTTATTTCTTAGAAGATTTGCAACCCCTCTCAATAAAAGTGGTTTTCCACAGTCTGTGCCTAGGGCTACTTGAAGAGGAAACACACCATAGAGACAAAACTCAGAACTCTTTATTTTGTCAAGTTTCAAAGAGCTACTACAAACCATGTTGGATTTAGAGTTCCAAACTCATCTATCTATATATGAGAGAACAGAGTGAAACCTAAATATAAAAACTGCTACTGTAGACGAACGCTTCAACCTAGAAGAACAAAATTTGGTGAGCCAAGTGGGATTTGTGTACTGATCATTACCACCAAGTATCATCAAGATTGGGTGAAAAAATATTTGCTGGTATTTCGGAAACTTGTAATTTCTTAGAAGCTTGGCAAACTCTCTCAATGAAAGTGCTTTCCACAGTCTGTGCCTAGGGCTACTTGAAGAGGAAACAAACCATAGAGACAAAACTGAGAACTCCTTTATTTTGCCAAGTTTCAAAAGGCTACTACAAACCATGTTGGATTTAGAGTTCCAAATTCATATATCTATATAGGAGAGAACAGAGGGAAACCTAAATATAAAAACTGCTACTGTAGGCGAACGCTTCAACCTAGCAGAACACAATTTTGTGAGCCAAGTGGGATTTGTGTACTGATCATTAGCAACAAGTATCATCAAGCTTGGGTTAAAAAATATTTGCTGGTACTTCGGAAACTCGTTATTTCTTAGAAGCTTGGCAAACTCTCTCAATGAAAGTGCTTTTCCACAGTGTGTGCCTAGTGCTAATTGAAGAGGAAAAAAACCATAGAGACAAAACTCAGAACACTTTATTTTGTCAAGTTTCAAAGAGCTACTACAAACCATGTTGGATTTAGAGTTCCAAATTCATCTATCTATATATGAGAGAACAGAGTGAAACCTAAATATAAAAACGGCTACTGTAGACGAACGCTTCAACCTAGAAGAACAAAATTTGGTGAGCCAAGTGGGTACTGTGTACTGATCATTACCACCAAGTATCATCAAGATTGGGTGAAAAAATATTTGCTGATATTTCGGAAACTCGTTATTTCTTAGAAGATTTGCAACCCCTCTCAATGAAAGTGGTTTTCCACAGTCTGTGCCTAGGGCTACTTGAAGAGGAAACACACCATAGAGACAAAACTCAGAACTCTTTATTTTGTCAAGTTTCAAAGAGCTACTACAAACCATGTTGGATTTAAAGTTCCAAACTCATCTATCTATATATGAGAGAACAGAGTGAAACCTAAATATAAAAACTGCTACTGTAGACGAACGCTTCAACCTAGAAGAACAAAATTTGGTGAGCCAAGTGGGATTTGTGTACTGATCATTACCACCAAGTATCATCAAGATTGGGTGAAAAAATATTTGCTGGTATTTCGGAAACTTGTAATTTCTTAGAAGCTTGGCAAACTCTCTCAATGAAAGTGCTTTTCCACAGTCTGTGCCTAGGGCTACTTGAAGAGGAAACAAACCATAGAGACAAAACTGAGGACTCCTTTATTTTGCCAAGTTTCAAAGGGCTACTACAAACCATGTTGGATTTAGAGTTCCAAATTCATATATCTATATAGGAGAGAACAGAGGGAAACCTAAATATAAAAACTGCTACTGTAGGCGAACGCTTCAACCTAGCAGAACACAATTTTGTGAGCCAAGTGGGATTTGTGTACTGATCATTAGCAACAAGTGTCATCAAGCTTGGGTTAAAAAATATTTGCTGGTACTTCGGAAACTCGTTATTTCTTAGAAGCTTGGCAAACTCTCTCAATGAAAGTGCTTTTCCACAGTGTGTGCCTAGTGCTAATTGAAGAGGAAACAATCCATAGAGACAAAAGTCAGAACTCCTTTATTTTGTCAAGTTTCAAAGAGCTACTACAAACCATGTTGGATTTAGAGTTCCAAATTCATCTATCTATATATGGGAGAACAGAGAGAAACCTAAATATAAAAACGGCTACTGTAGACGAACGCTTCAACCTAGAAGAACAAAATTTGGTGAGCCACGTGGGTACTGTATACTGATCATTACCACCAAGTATCATCAAGATTGGGTAAAAAAATATTTGCTGATATTTCGTAAACTCGTTATTTCTTAGAAGCTTGGCAACCCCTCTCAATGAAAGTGTTTTTCCACAGTCTGTGCCTAGGGCGACTTGAAGAGGAAACAAACCATAGAAACAAAACTCAGAACTCTTTATTTTTCAAGTTTCAAAGAGCTACTACCAACCATGTTGGATTTAGAGTTCCAAATTCATCTATCTATATATGAGAGAACAGAGTGAAACCTAAATATAAAAACTGCTACTGTAGACGAACGCTTCAACCTAGAAGAACAAAATATGGTGAGCAAAGTGGGATCTGTGTACTGATCATTCCCACAAAGTATCATCAAGATTGGGTGAAAAAATATTTGCTGGTATTTCGGAAACACGTTATTTCTTAGAAGCTTGGCAATCCCTCTCAATGAAAGTGCTTTTCCACAGTCTGTGCCTAGGGCTACTTGAAGAGGAAACAAACCATAGAGACAAAACAGAGAACTCCTTTATTTTGTCAAGTTTCAAAGAGCTACTACAAACCATGTTGGATTTAGAGTTACAAATTCATATATCTATATAAAAGAGAACATAGGGAAACCTAAATATAAAAACTTCTACTGTAGGCGAACGCTTCAACCTAGAAGAACACAATTTGGTGAGCCAAGTGGGATTTGTGTACTGATCATTAGCAACCAGTATCATCAAGATTGGGTGAAAAAATATTTGCTGGTACTTGGGAAACTCGTTATTTCTTAGAAGCTTGGCAACCCCTCTCAATGAAAGTGCTTTTCCAGAGTCTGCGCCTAGGGCTGCTGGAAGAGGAAACAGACCATAGAGAAAAAAACTCAGAACTCCTTTATTTTGTCAAGTTTCAAAGAGCTACTACAAACCATGTTGGATTTAGAGTTCCACATTCATCTATCTATATATGAGAGAACAGAGTGAAACCTAAATATAAAAACTGCTACTGTAGACGAACGCTTCAACCTAGAAGAACAAAATATGGTGAGCAAAGTGGGATCTGTGTACTGATCATTCCCACAAAGTATCATCAAGATTGGGTGAAAAAATATTTGCTGGTATTTCGGAAACACGTTATTTCTTAGAAGATTGGCAACCCCTCTCAATGAAAGTGCTTTAACACAGTCTGTGCCTAGGGCTATTTGAAGAGGAAACAAACCATAGAGACAAAACTGAGAACTCCTTTATTTTGTCAAGTTTCAAAGAGCTACTACAATCCATGTTGGATTTAAAGTTCCAAATTCATCTATCTATATAGGAGAGAACAGAGAGAAACCTAAATATAAAAACTGCTACTGTAGATGAACGCTTCAACCTAGAAGAACAAAACTTGCTGAGCCAAGTGGGATTTGTGTACTGATCATTACCTCCAAGTATCATCAAGATTGGGTGAAAAAATATTTGCTGGTACTTGGGAAACTCGTTATTTCTTAGAAGCTTGGCAACCCCTCTCAATGAAAGTGCTTTTCCAGAGTCTGCGCCTAGGGCTGCTTGAAGAGGAAACAGACCATAGAGAAAAAAACTCAGAACTCCTTTATTTTTCAAGTTTCAAAGAGCTACTACAATCCATGTTGGATTTAGAGTTCCAAATTCATCTATCTATATATGAGAGAACAGAGTGAAACCTAAATATAAAAACTGCTACTGTAGACGAACGCTTCAACCTAGAAGAACAAAATTTGGTGAGCCAAGTGGGATCTGTGTACTGATCATTACCACCAAGTATCATCAAGATTGGGTGAAAAAATATTTGCTGGTATTTTGGAAACTCGTTATTTCTTAGAAGCTTGGCAACCCCTCTCAATGAAATTGCTTTTCCACAGTCTGTGCCTAGGGCTATTTGAAGAGGAAACAAACCATAGAGACAAAACTGAGAACTCCTTTATTTTGTCAAGTTTCTAAGAGCTACTACAAACCATGTTGGATTTAGAGTTCCAAATTCATCTATCTATATATGAGAGAACAGAGTGAAACCTAAATTTAAAAACGGCTACTGTAGACGAACGCTTCAACCTAGAAGTACAAAATTTGGTGAGCCAAGTGGGTACTTTGTACTGATCATTACCACCAAGTATCATCTAGATTGGGTGAAAAAATATTTGCTGATATTTCGAAAACTCGTTATTTCTTAGAAGATTTGCAACCCCTCTCAATGAAAGTGGTTTTCCACAGTCTGTGCCTAGGGCTACTTGAAGAGGAAACACACCATAGAGACAAAACTCAGAACTCTTTATTTTGTCAAGTTTCAAAGAGCTTCTACAAACCATGTTGGATTTAGAGTTCCAAACTCATGTATCTATATATGAGAGAACAGAGTGAAACCTAAATATAAAAACTGCTACTGTAGACGAACGCTTCAACCTAGAAGAACAAAATTTGGTGAGCCAAGTGGGATTTGTGTACTGATCATTACCACCAAGTATCATCAAGATTGGGTGAAAAAATATTTGCTGGTATTTCGGAAACTTGTAATTTCTTAGAAGCTTGGCAAACTCTCTCAATGAAAGTGCTTTTCCACAGTCTGTGCCTAGGGCTACTTGAAGAGGAAACAAACCATAGAGACAAAACTGAGAACTCCTTTATTTTGTCAAGTTTCAAAGAGCTACTACAATCCATGTTGGATTTAAAGTTCCAAATTCATCTATCTATATAGGAGAGAACAGAGAGAAACCTAAATATAAAAACTGCTACAGTAGATGAACGCTTCAACCTAGAAGAACAAAACTTGGTGAGCCAAGTGGGATTTGTGTACTGATCATTACCACCAAGTATCATCAAGATTGGGTGAAAAAATATTTGCTGGTATTTCGGAAACTCGTTATTTCTTAGAAGCTTGGCAACCCCTCTCAATGAAAGTGCTTTTCAACAGTCTGTGCCTAGGGCTACTTGAATACAAAACAAACCATAAAGACAAAACTCAGAACTCCTTTATTTTGTCAAGTTTCAAAGAGCTACTACAAACCATGTTGGATTTAGAGTTCCAAATTCATCTATCTATATATGAGAGAACAGAGTGAAACCTAAATATAATAACTGTTACTGTAGATGAACGCTTCAACCTACAAGAACACAATTTGGTGAGCCAAGTGGGATTTGTGTACTGATCATTAGCAACCAGTATCATCAAGATTGGGTGAAAAAATATTTGCTGGTATTTTGGAAACTCGTTATTTCCTAGAAGCTTGGCAATCCCTCTCAATGAAAGTGCTTTTCCAGAGTCTGTGCCTAGGGCTACTTGAAGAGGAAACAAACCACAGAGACAAAACTCAGAACTCCTTTATTTTGTCAAGTTTCAAAGAGCTACTACAATCCATGTTGGATTTATAGTTCCAAATTAATCTATCTATATATGAGAGAACAGAGAGAAACCTAAATATAAAAACAGCTACTGTAGACGAAGGCTTCAACCTAGAAGAACAAAAATTGGTGAGCCAAGTGGGATTTGTGTACTGATCATTAGCAACAAGTATCATCAAGATTGGGTGAAAAAATATTTGCTGGTATTTAGAAACTCGTTATTTCTTAGAAGCTTGGCAACCCCTGTCAATGAAAGTGCTTTTCCACAGTGTGTGCCTAGTGCTAATTGAAGAGGAAACAATCCATAGAGACAAAACTGAGAACTCCTTTATTTTGTCAAGTTTCAAAGAGCTACTACAAACCATGTTGGATTTAGAGTTCCAAATTCATCTATCTATACAGGAGAGAACAGAGGAAAACCTAAATATAAAAACTGCTACTGTAGACGAACGCTTCAACCTAGAAGAACAAAATTTGGTGAGCCAAGTGGGATTTGTGTACTGATCATTAGCAACAAGTATCATCAAGATTGGGTGAAAAAATATTTGCTGGTACTTCGGAAACTCGTTATTTCTTAAAAGGTTGGCAACCCCTCTCAATGAAATTGCTTTTCCAGAGTCTGCGCCTAGGGCTACTTGAAGAGGAAACAAACAATAGAGACAAAACTCAGAACTCCTTTATTTTGTCAAGTTTCAAAGAGCTACTACAAACCATGTTGGATTTAGAGTTCCAAATTCATCTATCTATATATGAGAGAACAGAGTGAAACCTAAATATAAAAACTGCTACTGTAGACGAACGCTTCAACCTAGAAGAACAAAATTTGGTGAGCCAAGTGGGAACCTTGTACTGATCATTCCCACCAAGTATCATCAAGATTGGGTGAAAAAATATTTGCTGGTATTTCGGAAACTCGTTATTTCTTAGAAGCTTGGCAACCCCTCTTAGTGAAAGTGCTTTTCCACAGTCTGTGCCTAGGGCTACTTGAAGAGGAAACAAACCATAGAGACAAAACTGAGAACTCCTTTATTTTGTCAAGTTTCAAAGAGCTACTACAATCCATGTTGGATTTAAAGTTCCAAATTCATCTATCTATATAGGAGAGAACAGAGAGAAACCTAAATATAAAAACTGCTACTGTAGACGAACGCTTCAACCTAGAAGAACAAAATTTGGTGAGCCAAGTGGGATTTGTGTACTGATCATTTCCACCAAGTATCATCAAGATTGGGTGAAAAAATATTTGCTGGTATTTTGGAAACACGTTATTTCTTAGAAGCTTGGCAACCCATCTCAATGAAAGTGCTTCCACAGTCTGTGCTTAGGGCTACTTGAAGAGGAAACAAACCATAGAGACAAAACTGAGAACTCCTTTATTTTGTCAAGTTTCAAAGAGCTACTACAATCCATGTTGGATTTATAGTTCCAAATTCATCTATCTATATAGGAGAGAACAGAGAGAAACCTAAATATAAAAACTGCTACTGTAGACGAACGCTTCAACCTAGAAGAACAAAAGTTCGTGAGCCAAGTGGTATCTATGTACTGATCATTACCACCAAGTATCATCAAGATTGGGTGAAAAAATATTTGCTGGTATTTCGGAAACTAGTTATTTCTTAGAAGCTTGGCAACCCCTCTCAATGAAAGTGCTTTTCCACAGTCTGTGCCTATGGCTACTTGAAGAGGAAACAAACCATAGAGACAAAACTGAGAACTCCTTTATTTTGTCAAGTTTCAAAGAGCTACTACAATCCATGTTGGATTTATAGTTCCAAATTCATCTATCTATATAGGAGAAAACAGAGAGAAACCTAAATATAAAAACTGCTACTGTAGACGAACGCTTCAACCTAGAAGAACAAAATTTGGTGATCCAAGTGGGATCTGTGTACTGATCATTACCACCAAGTATCATCAAGATTGGGTGAAAAAATATTTGCTGGTATTTCGGAAACTTGTAATTTCTTAGAAGCTTGGCAAACTCTCTCAATGAAAGTGCTTTTCCACAGTCTGTGCCTAGGGCTACTTGAAGAGGAAACAAACCATAGAGACAAAACTGAGAACTCCTTTATTTTGTCAAGTTTCAAAGAGCTACTACAAACCATGTTGGATTTAGAGTTCCAAATTCATATATCTATATAGGAGAGAACAGAGGGAAACCTAAATATAAAAACTTCTACTGTAGGCGAACGCTTCAACCTAGAAGAACACAATTTGGTGAGCCAAGTGGGACTTGTGTACTGATCATTAACCACCAGTATCATCAAGATTGGGTGAAAAAATATTTGCTGGTACTTCGGAAACTCGTTATTTCTTAGAAGCTTTGCAACCCCTCTCAATGAAAGTGCTTTTCCAGAGTCTGCGCGTAGGGCTACTTGAAGAGGAAACAAACCATTGAGACAAAACTCAGAACTCCTTTATTTTGTCAAGTTTCAAAGAGCTACTACAAACCATGTTGGATTTAGAGTCCAAATTCATCTATCTATATATGAGAGAACAGAGTGAAACCTAAATATAAAAACGACTACTGTAAACTAACGCTTCAACCTAGAAGAACAAAATTTGGTGAGCCAAGTGGGATCTGTGTACTGATCATTACCACCAAGTACCATCAAGATTGGGTGAAAAAATATTTGCTGGTATTTCGGAAACTTGTAATTTCTTAGAAGCTTGGCAAACTCTCTCAATGAAAGTGCTTTTCCACAGTCTGTGCCTAGGGCTACTTGAAGAGGAAACAAACCATAGAGACAAAACTGAGAACTCCTTTATTTTGTCAAGTTTCAAAGAGCTACTACAAACCATGTTGGATTTAGAGTTCCAAATTCATATATCTATATAGGAGAGAACAGAGGGAAACCTAAATATAAAAACTTCTACTGTAGGCGAACGCTTCAACCTAGAAGAACACAATTTGGTGAGCCAAGTGGGATTTGTGTACTGATCATTAACCACCAGTATCATCAAGATTGGGTGAAAAAATATTTGCTGGTACTTCGGAAACTCGTTATTTCTTAGAAGCTTGGCAACCCCTCTCAATGAAAGTGCTTTTCCAGAGTCTGCGCGTAGGGCTACTTGAAGAAGAAACAAACCATTGAGACAAAACTCAGAACTCCTTTATTTTGTCAAGTTTCAAAGAGCTACTACAAACCATGTTGGATTTAGAGTCCAAATTCATCTATCTATATATGAGAGAACAGAGTGAAACCTAAATATAAAAACGACTACTGTAAACTAACGCTTCAACCTAGAAGAACAAAATTTGGTGAGCCAAGTGGGATCTGTGTACTGATCATTACCACCAAGTATCATCAAGATTGGGTGAAAAAATATTTGCTGGTATTTCGGAAACTCGTTATTTCTTAGAAGCTTGGCAACACCTCTCAATGAAAGTGCTTTTCCACAGTGGGTACCTAGTGCTAATTGAAGAGGAAACAATCCATAGAGACAAAACTGAGAACTCCTTTATTTTGTCAAGTTTCAAAGAGCTACTACAAACCATGTTGGATTTAGAGTTCCAAATTCATCTATCTATAGAGTAGAAAACAAAGGGAAACCTAAATATAAAAACTGCTACTGTAGACCAACGCTTCAACCTAGAAGAACAAAATTTGGTGAGCAAAGTGGGATTTGTGTACTGATCATTTTCAACAAGTATCATCAAGATTGGGTGAAAAAATATTTGATGGTACTTCGGAAACTCGTTATTTCTTAGAAGCTTGGCAACCCCTCTCAATGAAAGTGCTTTTCCACAGTCTGTGCCTAGGGCTACATGAAGAGGAAACAAACCATAGAAACAAAACTCAGAACTCTTTATTTTGTCAAGTTTCAAAGAGCTACTACAAACCATGTTGGATTTAGAGTTCCAAATTCATCTATCTATATATGAGAGAACAGAGTGAAACCTAAATATAAAAACGGCTACTGTAGACGAACACTTCAACCTAGAAGAACAAAATTTGGTGAGCCAAGTGGGTACTGTGTACTGATCATTACCACCAAGTATCATCAAGATTGGGTGAAAAAATATTTGCTGATATTTCAAAAATCATTATTTCTTAGAAGCTTGGCCACCCCTCTCAATGAAAGTGGTTTTCCACAGTCTGTGCCTAGGGCTACATGAAGAGGAAACAAAACATAGAAACAAAACTCAGAACTCTTTATTTTGTCAAGTTTCAAAGAGCTACTACAAACCATGTTGGATTTAGAGTTCCAAATTCATCTATCTATATATGAGAGAACAGAGTGAAACCTAAATATAAAAACTGCTACTGTAGAAGAACGCTTCAACTTAGAAGAACAAAATTTGGTGAGCCAAGTGGGATCTGTGTACTGATCATTCCCACCAAGTATCATCAAGATTGGGTGAAAAAATATTTGCTGGTATTTCGGAAACTCGTTATTTCTTAGAAGCTTGGCAACCCCTCTCAATGAAAGTGCTTTTCCACAGTCTGTGCCTAGGGATACTTGAAGAGGAAACAAACCATAGAGACAAACTGAGAACTCCTTTAATTTGTCAAATTTCAAAGAGCTACTACAATCCATGTTGGATTTAAAGTTCCAAATTCATCTATCTATATAGGAGAGAACAGAGAGAAACCTAAATATAAAAACTGCTACTGTAGACGAACGCTTCAACCTAGAAGAACAAAATTTGGTGAGCCACGTAGGATTTGTGTACTGATCATTACCACCAAGTATCATCAAGATTGGGTGAAAAAATATTTGCTGGTATTTTGGAAACACGTTATTTCTTAGAAGCTTGGCAACCCATCTCAATGAAAGTGCTTCCACAGTCTGTGCCTAGGTCTACTTGAAAGGAAACAAACCATAGAGACAAAACTGAGAACTACTTTATTTTGTCAGGTTTCAAAGTGCTACTACAATCCATGTTGGATTTAGAGGTAAAAATTCATCTATCTATATAGGAGAGAACAGAGAGAAACCTAAATATAAAAACTGCTACTGTAGATGAACGCTTCAACCTAGAAGAACAAAATTTGGTGAGCCAAGTGGGATCTGTGTACTGATTATTACCACCAAGTATCATCAAGATTGGGTGAAAAAATATTTGCTGGTATTTCGGAAACTCGTTATTTCTTAGAAGCTTGGCAACCCCTCTCAATGAAAGTGCTTTTCCACAGTCTGTGCCTAGGTCTACTTGAAGAGGAAAAAAACCATAGAGACAAAACTGAGAAATCCTTTATTTTGTCAAGTTTCAAAGAGCTACTACAATCCATGTTGGATTTAGAGTTCCAAATTCATCTATGTATATAGGAGAGAACAGAGAGAAACCTAAATATAAAAACTGCTACTGTAGACGAACGCTTCAACCTAGAAGAACAAAATTTGGTGAGCCAATTGGGATTTGTGTACTGATCATTACCACCAAGTATCATCAAGATTGGGTGAAAAAATATTTGCTGATATTTCGGAAACTCGTTATTTCTTAGAAGCTTGGCAACCCCTCTCAATGAAAGTGCTTTTCCACAGTCTGTGCCTAGGGCTACATGAAGAGGAAACAAACGATAGAAACAAAACTCAGAACTCGTTATTTTGTCAAGTTTCAAAGAGCTACTACAAACCATGTTGGATTTAGAGTTCCAAATTCATCTATCTATATATGAGAGAACAGAGTGAAACCTAAATATAAAAACTGCTACTGTAGACGAACGCTTCAACCTAGAAGAAGAAAATTTGGTGAGCCAAGTGGGATCTGTGTACTGATCATTCCCACCAAGTATCATCAAGATTGGTGAAAAACTATTGGCTGGTATTTTGGAAACTCGTTATTTCTTAGAAGCTTGGCAACCCCTCTCAATGAAATTGCTTTTCCACAGTCTGTGCCTAGGGCTACTTGAAGAGGAAACAAACCATAGAGACAAAACTCAGAACTCCTTTATTTTTTCAAGTTTCAAAGAGCTACTACAAACCATGTTGGATTTAGAGTTCCAAATTCATCTATCTATATATGAGAGAACAGAGTGAAACCTGAATATAAAAACTGCTACTGTAGACGAACGCTTCAACCTAGAAGAACAAAATTTGGTGAGCCAAGTGGGAACTGTTTACTGATCATTTCCACCAAGTATCATCAAGATTGGGTGAAAAAATATTTGCTGGTATTTCGGAAACTCGTTATTTCTTAGAAGCTTGGCAACCCATCTCAATGAAAGTGCTTTTCCACAGTCTGTGCCTAGGGCTACTTGAAGAGGAAACAAACCATAGAGACAAAACTGAGAACTCCTTTATTTTGTCAAGTTTCAAAGAGCTACTACAATCCATGTTGGATTTAAAGTTCCAAATTCATCTATCTATATAGGAGAGAACAGAGAGAAACCTAAATATAAAAACTGCTACTGTAGACGAACGCTTCAACCTAGAAGAACAAAATTTGGTGAGCCAAGTGGGATTTGTGTACTGATCATTACCACCAAGTATCATCAAGATTGGATGAAAAAAATATTTGCTGGTATTTGGGAAACACGTTATTTCTTAGAAGCTTGGCAACCCACCTCAATGAAAGTGCTTCCACATTCTGTGCCTAGGTCTACTTGAAGAGGAAACAAACCATAAAGAAAAAACTGAGAACTCCTTTATTTTGTCAAGTTTCAAAGAGCTACTGCAATCCATGTTGGATTTAGAGTTCCAAATTCATCTATCTATATAGGAGAGAACAGAGGGAATCCTAAATATAAAAACTGCTACTGTAGACGAATGCTTCAACCTAGAAGAACAAAATTTGGTGAGCCAAGTGGGATTTGTGTACTGATCATTAGCAACAAGTATCATCAAGATTGGGTGAAAAAATATTTGCTGGTACTTCGGAAACTCGTTATTTCTTAGAAGCTTGGCAACACCTCTCAATGAAAGTGCTTTTCCACAGTCTGTGCCTAGGGCTACTTGAAGAGGAAACAAACCATAGAGACAAAACTGAGAACTCCTTTATTTTGTCAAGTTTCAAAGAGGTACTACAAACCATTTTGGATTTAGAGATCCAAATTTATATATCTATATAGGAGAGAACAGAGGGAAACCTAAATATAAAAACTTCTACTGTAGGCGAACGCTTCAACCTAGAACACAATTTGGTGAGCCAAGTGGGATCTGTGTACTGATCATTAGCAACATGTATCATCAAGATTGGGTGAAAAAATATTTGCTGGTATTTCGGAAACTCGTTATTTCTTAGAAGCTTGGAAACCCTTCTCAATTAAAGTTCTTTTCCACAGTCTGTGCCTAGGCCTCTTGAAGAGGAAACAAACCATAGAGACAAAACTCAGAACTCCTTTATTTTGTCAAGTTTCAAAGAGCTACTAAAATACATGTTCGATTTAGAGTTCCAAATTCATCTATCTATATATGAGAGAACAGAGTGAAACCTAAATATAAAAACGGCTACTGTAGACGAGCGCTTCAACCTAGAAGAACAAAATTTGGTGAGCCAAGTGGGGACTGTGTACTGATCATTACCACCAAGTATCATAAAGATTGGGTGAAAAAATATTTGCTGATATTTCGGAAACTCGTTATTTCTTAGAAGCTTGGCAACCCCTCTCAATGAAAGTGCTTTTCCCGAGTCTGCGCCTAGGGCTACTTGAAGAGGAAACAAACCATAGAGACAAAACTCAGAACTCCTTTCTTTTGTCAAGTTTCAAAGAGCTACTACAAACCATGTTGGATTTAGACTTCCAAATTCATCTATCTATATATGAGAGAACAGAGTGGAACCTAAATATAAAAACGACTACTGTAGACGAACGCTTCAACCTAGAAGAACAAAATTTGGTGAGCCATGTGGTTACTGTGTACTGATCATTACCACCAAGTATCATCAAGATTGGGTGAAAAAATATTTGCTGATATATCGGAAACTCGTTATTTCTTAGAAGCTTGGCAAACCCTCTCAATGAAAGTGGTTTTCCACAGTCTGTGCCTAGGGCTACTTGAAGAGGAAACAAACCATAGAAACAAAACTCAGAACTCTTTATTTGTCAAGTTTCAAAGAGCTACTACAAACCATGTTGGATTTAGATTTCCAAATTCATCTATCTATATATGAGAGAACAGAGTGAAACCTAAATATAAAAACTGCTACTGTAGACGAACGCTTCAACCTAGAATAACAAAATTTGGTGAGCCAAGTGGGATCTGTGTACTGATCATTCCCACCAAGTATCATCAAGATTATGTGAAAAACTATTGGCTGGTATTTTGGAAACTCGTTATTTCTTAGAAGCTTGGCAACCCCTCTCAATGAAAGTGCTTTTCCACAGTCTGTGCTTAGGGCTACTTGAAGAGGAAACAAACCAAAGAGACAAAACTGAGAACTCCTTTATTTTGTCAAGTTTCAAAGAGCTACTACAAACCATGTTGGATTTAGAGTTCCAAATTCATATAACTATATAGGAGAGAACAGAGGGATACCTAAATATAAAAACTGCTACTGTAGGCGAACGCTTCAACCTAGCAGAACACAAATTGGTGAGCCAAGTGGGATTTGTGTACTGATCATTAGCAACAAGTATCATCAAGATTGGGTGAAAAAATATTTGCTGGTATTTCAGAAACTCGTTATTACTTAGAAGCTTGGCAAGCCCTCTCAATGAAAGTGCTTTTCCACAGTGTTTGCCTAGTGCTAATTGAAGAGGAAACAATCCATAGAGACAAAACTGAGAACTCCTTTATTTTGTCAAGTTTCAAAGAGCTACCACAAACCATGTTGGATTTAGAGTTCCAAATTCATCTATCTATACAGGAGAGAACAGAGGGAATCCTAAATATAAAAACTGCTACTGTAGACGAACGCTTCAACCTAGAAGAATAAAATTTGGTGAGCCAAGTGGGATTTGTGTACTGATCATTAGCAACAAGTATCATCAAGATTGGGTGAAAAAGTATTTGCTGGTACTTCGGAAACTCGTTATTTCTTAGAAGCTTGGCAACCCCTCTCAATGAAAATGCTTTTCCACAGTCTGTGCCTAGGGCTACTTGAAGAGGAAACAAACCATAGAGACAAAACTGAGAACTCCTTTATTTTGTCAAGTTTCAAAGAGGTACTACAAACCATTTTGAATTTAGAGATCCAAATTCATATATCTATATAGGAGAGAACAGAGGGAAACCTAAATATAAAAACTTCTACTGTAGGCGAACGCTTCAACCTAGAAGAACACAATTTGGTGAGCCAAGTGGGATTTGTGTACTGATCATTAGCAACCAGTATCATCAAGATTGGGTGAAAAAATATTTGCTGGTACTTCGGAAACTCGTTATTTCTTAGAAGCTTGGCAACCCCTCTCAATGAAAGTTATTTTCCAGAGTCTGCGCCTAGGGCTACTTGAAGAGGAAACAAACCATAGAGACAAAACTCAGAACTCCTTTATTTTGTCAAGTTTCAAAGAGCTACTACAAACCATGTTGGATTTAGAGTTCCAAATTCATCTATCTATATATGAGAGAACAGAGTGAAACCTAAATATAAAAACTGCTACTGTATACGAACGCTTCAACCTAGAAGAACAAAATTTGGTGAGCCAAGTGGGATCTGTGTACTGATCATTAGCAACATGTATCATCAAGATTGGGTGAAAAAATATTTGCTGGTATTTCGGAAACTCGTTATTTCTTAGAAGCTTGGAAATCCTTCTCAATTAAAGTTCTTTTACACAGTGTGTGCCTAGGCCTCTTGAAGAGGAAACAAATCATAGAGACAAAACTCAGAACTCCTTTATTTTGTCAAGTTTCAAAGAGCTACTAAAATACATGTTGGATTTAGAGTTCCAAATTCATCTATCTATATAGGAGAGAACAGAGAGAAACCTAAATATAAAAACGGCTACTGTAGACGAACGCTTCAACCTAGCAGAACACAATTTGGTGAGCCAAGTGGGATTTGTGTACTGATCATTAGCAACAAGTATCATCAAGATTGGGTGAAAAAATATTTGCTGGTATTTCAGAAACTCGTTATTTCTTAGAAGCTTGGCAACCCCTCTCAATGAAAGTGCTTTTCCACAGTGTGTGCCTAGTGCTAATTGAAGAGGAAACAATCCATAGAGACAAAACTGAGAACTCCTTAATTTTGTCAAGTTTCAAAGAGCTACTACAAACCATGTTGGATTTAGAGTTCCAAATTCATCTATCTATACAGGAGAGAACAGAGGGAAACCTAAATATAAAAACTGCTACTGTAGACGAACGCTTCAACCTAGAAGAACATAATTTGGTGAGCCAAGTGGGATCTGTGTACTGATCATTAGCAACATGTATAATCAAGATTGGGTGAAAAAATATTTGCTGGTATTTCGGAAACTCGTTATTTCTCAGAAGCTTGGCAACCCCTCTCAATTAAAGTGCTTTTCCACAGTCTGTGCCTAGGCCTCTTGAAGAGGAAACAAACCATAGAGACAAAACTCAGAACTCCTTTATTTTGCCAAGTTTCAAAGAGCTACTACAAACCATGTTGGATTTAGAGTTCCAAATTCATCTATCTATATATGAGAGAACAGAGTGAAACCTAAATATAAAAACGGCTACTGTAGACGAACTCTTCAACCTAGAAGAACAAAATTTGGTGAGCCAAGTGGATACTGTGTACTGATCATTCCCACCAAGTATCATCATGATTGGGTGAAAAAATATTTGCTCGTATTTCAGAAACTCGTTATTTCTTAGAAGCTTGGCAACCCCTCTCCATGAAAGTGCTTTTCCACAGTCTGTGCCTAGGGATACTTGAAGAGGAAACAAACCATAGAGACAAAACTGAGAACTCCTTTATTTCGTCAAGTTCCAAAGAGCTACTACAATCCATGTTGGATTTAAAGTTCCAAATTCATCTATCTATATAGGAGAGAACAGAGAGAAACCTAAATATAAAAACTGCTACTGTAGACGAACGCTTCAACCTAGAAGAACAAAATTTGGTGAGCCAAGTGGGATCTGTGTACTGATCATTACCACCAAGTATCATCAGGATTGGGTGAAAAAATATTTGCTGGTATTTCGGAAACTCGTTATTTCTAAGAAGCTTGGCAACCCCTCTCAATGAAAGTGCTTTTCCACAGTCTGTGCCTAGGTCTACTTGAAGAGGAAACAAACCATAGAGACAAAACTGAGAACTCCTTTATTTTGTCAAGTTTCAGAGAGCTACTACAATCCATGTTGGATTTAGAGTTCCAAATTCATCTATCTATATAGGAGAGAACAGAGAGAAACCTAAATATAAAAACTGCTGCTGTAGACGAACGCTTCAACCTAGAAGAACAAAATTTGGTGAGCCAAGTGGGATTTGTGTACTGATCATGACCACCAAGTATCATCAAGATTGGGTGTAAAAGTATTTGCTGGTATTTCGGAAACTTGTAATTTCTTAGAAGCTTGGCAAACTCTCTCAATGAAAGTGCTTTTCCACAGTCTGTGCCTAGGGCTACTTGAAGAGGAACCAAACCATAGAGACAAAACTGAGAACTCCTTTATTTTGTCAAGTTTCAAAGAGCTACTACAAACGATGTTGGATTTAGAGTTCCAAATTCATATATCTATATAGGAGAGAACAGAGGGAAACCTAAATATAAAAACTTCTACTGTAGGCGAACGCTTCAACCTAGAAGAACAAAATTTGGTGAGCCAAGTGGGATTTGTGTACTGATCATTTCCACCAAGTATCATCAAGATTGGGTGAAAAAATATTTGCTGGTACTTCGGAAACTCGTTATTTCTTAGAAGCTTGGCAACCCCTCTCAATGAAAGTGCTTTTCCCGAGTCTGCGCCTAGGGCTACTTGAAGAGGAAACAAACCATAGAGACAAAACTGAGAACTCCTTTATTTTGTCAAGTTTCAAAGAGCTACTACAAACCATGTTGGATTTAGAGTTCCAAATTCATCTATCTATATATGAGAGAACAGAGTGGAACCTGAATATAAAACGACTACTGTAGAGGAACGCTTCAACCTAGAAGAACAAAATTTGGTGAGCCAATTTGATACTGTGTACTGATCTTTAGCAACATGTATCATCAAGATTGGGTGAAAAAATATTTGCTGGTATTTCGGAAACTCCTTATTTCTAGAAGCTTGGCAACCCTTCTCGATTAAAGTTCTTTTCCACAGTCTGTGCCTAGGCCTCTTGAAGAGGAAACAAACCATAGAGACAAAACTCAGAACTCCTTTATTTTGTCAAGTTTCAAAGAGCTACTACAAACCATGTTGGATTTAGAGTTCCAAATTCATCTATCTATATATGAGAGGACAGAGTGAAACCTAAATATAAAAACTGCTACTGTAGACGAACGCTTCAACCTAGAAGAACAAAATTTGGTGAGCCAAGTGGGATTTGTGTACTGATCATTAGCAACAAGTATCATCAAGATTGGGTGAAAAAATATTTGCTGGTATTTCAGAAACTCGTTATTTCTTAGAAGCTTGGCAACCCCTCTCAATGAAAATGCTTTTCCACAGTGTGTGCCTAGTGCTACTTGAAGAGGAAAAAAACCATAGAGACAAAACTGAGAACTCCGTTATTTTGTCAAATTTCAAAGAGCTACTACAATCCATGTTGTATTTAGAGTTCCAAATTCATCTATCTATATATGAGAGAACAGAGTGAAACCTAAATATAAAAACTGCTACTGTAGGCGAACGCTTCAACCTAGAAGAACACAATTTGGTGAGCCAAGTGGGATCTGTGTACTGATCATTACCACCAAGTGTCATCAAGATTGGGTGAAAAAATATTTGCTGGGATTTTGGAAACTCGTTATTTCTTAAAAGCTTGACAACCCCTCTCAATGAAAGTGCTTTTCCACAGTCTGTGCGTAGGGATACTTGAAGAGGAAACAAACCATAGAGACAAAACTGAGAACTCCTTTATTTTGTCAAGTTTCAAAGAGCTACTACAAACGATGTTGGATTTAGAGTTCCAAATTCATATATCTATATAGGAGAGAACAGAGGAAACCTAAATATAAAAACTTCTACTGTAGGCGAACGCTTCAACCTAGAAGAACACAATTTGGTGAGCCAAGTGGGATTTGTGTACTGATCATTAGCAACCAGCATCATCAAGATTGGGTGAAAAAATATTTGCTGGTACTTCGGAAACTCGTTATTTCTTAGAAGCTTGGCAACCCCTCTCAATGAAAGTGCTTTTCCCGAGTCTGCGCCTAGGGCTACTTGAAGAGGAAACAAACCATAGAGACAAAACTCAGAACTCCTTTATTTTGTCAAGTTTCAAAGAGCTACTACAAACCATGTTGGATTTAGTGTTCCAAATTCATCTATCTATATATGAGAGAACAGAGTGGAACCTGAATATAAAAAATGCTGCTGTAGACGAACGCTTCAACCTAGAAGAACAAAATTTGGTGAGCCAAATGGGATCTGTGTACTGATCATTACCACCAAGTATCATCAAGATTGGGTGAAAAAATATTTGCTGATATTTCGGAAACTCGTTATTTCTTAGAAGCTTGGCAACCTCTCTCAATTTAAGTGCTTTTAAACAGTCTGTGCCTAGGGCTACTTTAAGAGGAAACAAACCATAGAAACAAAACTCAGAACTCTTTATTTTGTCAAGTTTCAAAGAGCTACTACAAACCATGTTGGATTTAGAGTTCCAAATTCATCTATCTATATATGAGAGAACAGAGTGAAACCTAAATATAAAAACTGCTACTGTAGACGAACGCTTCAACCTAGAAGAAGAAAATTTGGTGAGCCAAGTGGGATCTGTGTACTGATCATTCCCACCAAGTATCATCAAGATTGGGAGAAAAACTATTGGCTGGTATTTTGGAAACTCGTTATTTCTTAGAAGCTTGGCAACCCCTCTCAATGAAAGTGCTTTTCCACAGTGTGTGCCTAGTGCTAATTGAAGAGGAAACAAACCATAGAGACAAAACTGAGAACTCCTTTATTTTGTCAAGTTTCAAAGAGCTACTACAATCCATGTTGGATTTAGAGTTCCAAATTCATCTATCTATATAGGAGAGAACAGAGAGAAACCTAAATATAAAAACTGCTACTGTAGACGAACGCTTCAACCTAGAAGAACAAAATTTGGTGAGCCAATTGGGATTTGTGTACTGATCATTACCACCAAGTATCATCAAGATTGGGTGAAAAAATATTTGCTGGTATTTCGGAAACTTGTAATTTCTTAGAAGCTTGGCAAACTCTCTCAATGAAAGTGCTTTTCCACAGTCTGTGCCTAGGGCTACTTGAAGAGGAAACAAACCATAGAGACAAAACTGAGAACTCCTTTATTTTGTCAAGTTCCAAAGAGCTACTACAAACCATGTTGGATTTAGAGTTCCAAATTCATCTATCTATATAGGAGAGAACAGAGGGAAACCTAAATATAAAAACTGCTACTGTAGACGAACGCTTCAACCTAGAAGAACAAAATTGGTGGAGCCAAGTGGGATCTGTGTACTGATCTTTAGCAACATGTATCATCAAGATTGGGTGAAAAAATATTTGCTGGTATTTCGGAAACTCCTTATTTCTAGAAGCTTGGCAACCCTTCTCGATTAAAGTTCTTTTCCACAGTCTGTGCCTAGGCTTCTTGAAGAGGAAACAAACCATAGAGACAAAACTGAGAACTCCTTTATTTTGTCAAGTTTCAAAGAGCTACTACAAACCATGTTGGATTTAGAGTTCCAAATTCATCTTTCTATATATGAGAGAACAGAGTGAAACCTAAATATAAAAACGGCTACTGTAGACGAACGCTTCAACCTAGAAGAACAAAATTTGGTGAGCCAAGTGGGTACTGTGTACTGATCATTACCACCAAGTATCATCAAGATTGGGTGAAAAAATGTTTGCTGATATTTCGGAAACTCGTTATTACTTAGAAGCTTTGCAACCCCTCTCAATGAAAGTGCTTTTCCAAAGTCTGTGCCTAGGGCTACTTGAAGAGGAAACAAACGATAGAAACAAAACTCAGAACTCTTTTTTTTGTCAAGTTTCAAAGAGCTACTACAAACCATGTTGGATTTAGAGTTCCAAATTCATCTATCTATATATGAGAGAACAGAGTGAAACCTAAATATAAAAACTGCTACTGTAGACGAACGCTTCAACCTAGAAGAACAAAATTTGGTGAGCCAAGTGGGATCTGTGTACTGATCATTCCCACCAGGTATAATCAAGATTGGGTGAAAAAATATTTGCTGGTATTTCGGAAACTCGTTATTTCTTAGAAGCTTGGCAACCGCTCTCAATGAAAGTGCTTTTCCACAGTCTGTGTCTAGGGATACATGAAGAGGAAACAAACCATAGAGACAAAACTGAGAACTCCTTTATTTTGTCAAGTTTCAAAGAGCTACTACAATCCATGTTGGATTTAAAGTTCCAAATTCATCTATCTATATAGGAGAGACCAGAGAGAAACCTAAATATAATAACTGCTACTGTAGACGAACGCTTCAACCTAGAAGAACAAAATTTGGTGAGCCAAGTGGGATTTGTGTACTGATCATTACCACCAAGTATCATCAAGATTGGGTGAAAAAATATTTGCTGGTATTTCGGAAACTTGTAATGTCTTAGAAGCTTGGCAAACTCTCTCAATGAAAGTGCTTTTCCAGAGTCTGTGCCTAGGGCTACTTGAAGAGGAAACAAACCATAGAGACAAATCTCAGAACTCCTTTATTTTGTCAAGTTTCAAAGAGATACTACAAACCATGTTGGATTTAGAGTTCCAAATTCATCTATCTATATATGAGAGAACAGAGTGAAACCTAAATATAAAAACTGCTACTCTAGATGAACGCTTCAACCTGGAAGAACATAATTTGGTGAGCCGAGTGGGATCTGTGTACTGATCATTAGAAACATGTATCATCAAGATTGGGTGAAAAAATATTTGCTGGTATTTCGGAAACTTGTATTGTCTTAGAAGCTTGGCAAACTCTCTCAATGAAAGTGCTTTTCCACAGTCTGTGCCTAGGGCTACTTGAAGAGGAAACAAACCATAGAGACAAAACTGAGAACTCCTTTATTTTGTCAAGTTTCAAAGAGCTACTACAAACGATGTTGGATTTAGAGTTCCATATTCATATATCTATATAGGAGAGAACAGAGGGAAACCTAAATATAAAAACTTCTACTGTAGGCGAACGCTTCAACCTAGAAGAACACAATTTGGTGAGCCAAGTGGGATTTGTGTACTGATCATTAGCAACCAGTATCATGAAAATTGGGTGAAAAAATATTTTATGGTACTTCGGAAACTCTTTATTTCTTAGAAGCTTGGCAACCCCTCTCAATGAAAGTGCTTTTCCAGAGTCTGCGCCTAGGGCTACTTGAAGAGGAAACAAACCATAGAGACAAAACTGAGAACTCCTTTATTTTGTCAAGTTTCAAAGAGCTTCTACAAACCATGTTGGATTAGAGTTCCAAATTCATCTATCTATATATGAGAGAACAGAGTGAAACCTAAATATAAAAACGACTATTGTAGACGAACGCTTCAACCTAGAAGAACAAAATTTGGTGAGCCAAGTGGGATCTGTGTACTGATCATTACCACCAAGTATCATCAAGATTGGGTAAAAAAATATTTGCTGGTATTTCGGAAACTCGTTATTTCTTAGAAGCTTGGCAACACCTCTAAATGAAAGTGGTTTACCACAGTCTGTGCCTAGGGCTACTTGAAGAGGAAACAAACCATAGAGACAAATCTCAGAACTCCTTTATTTTGTCAAGTTTCAAAGAGCTACTACAAACCATGTTGGATTTAGAGTTCCAAATTCATCTATCTATATATGAGAGAACAGAGTGAAACCTAAATATAAAAACTGCTACTCTAGATGAACGCTTCAACCTGGAAGAACATAATTTGGTGAGCCGAGTGGGATCTGTGTACTGATCATTAGAAACATGTATCATCAAGATTGGGTGAAAAAATATTTGCTGGTATTTCGGAAACTTGTATTGTCTTAGAAGCTTGGCAAACTCTCTCAATGAAAGTGCTTTTCCACAGTCTGTGCCTAGGGCTACTTGAAGAGGAAACAAACCATAGAGACAAAACTGAGAACTCCTTTATTTTGTCAAGTTTCAAAGAGCTACTACAAACGATGTTGGATTTAGAGTTCCATATTCATATATCTATATAGGAGAGAACAGAGGGAAACCTAAATATAAAAACTTCTACTGTAGGCGAACGCTTCAACCTAGAAGAACACAATTTGGTGAGCCAAGTGGGATTTGTGTACTGATCATTAGCAACCAGTATCATGAAAATTGGGTGAAAAAATATTTTATGGTACTTCGGAAACTCTTTATTTCTTAGAAGCTTGGCAACCCCTCTCAATGAAAGTGCTTTTCCAGAGTCTGCGCCTAGGGCTACTTGAAGAGGAAACAAACCATAGAGACAAAACTGAGAACTCCTTTATTTTGTCAAGTTTCAAAGAGCTTCTACAAACCATGTTGGATTAGAGTTCCAAATTCATCTATCTATATATGAGAGAACAGAGTGAAACCTAAATATAAAAACGACTATTGTAGACGAACGCTTCAACCTAGAAGAACAAAATTTGGTGAGCCAAGTGGGATCTGTGTACTGATCATTACCACCAAGTATCATCAAGATTGGGTAAAAAAATATTTGCTGGTATTTCGGAAACTCGTTATTTCTTAGAAGCTTGGCAACACCTCTAAATGAAAGTGGTTTACCACAGTCTGTGCCTAGGGCTACTTGAAGAGGAAACAAACCATAGAGACAAATCTCAGAACTCCTTTATTTTGTCAAGTTTCAAAGAGCTACTACAAACCATGTTGGATTTAGAGTTCCAAATTCATCCATCTATATATGAGAGAACAGAGTGAAACCTAAATATAAAAACTGCTACTCTAGACGAACGCTTCAACCTAGAAGAACATAATTTGGTGAGCCAAGTGGGATCTGTGTACTGATCATTAGAAACATGTATCATCAAGATTGGGTGAAAAAATATTTGCTGGTATTTCGGAAACTTGTAAGGTCTTAGAAGCTTGGCAAACTCTCTCAATTAAAGTGCTTTTCCACAGTCTGTGCCTAGGGCTACTTGAAGAGGAAACAAACCATAGAGACAAAACTGAGAACTCCTTTATTTTGTCAAGTTTCAAAGAGCTACTACAAACGATGTTGGATTTAGAGTTCCATATTCATATATCTATATAGGAGAGAACAGAGGGAAACCTAAATATAAAAACTTCTACTGTAGGCGAACGCTTCAACCTAGAAGAACACAATTTGGTGAGCCAAGTGGGATTTGTGTACTGATCATTAGCAACCAGTATCATCAAGATTGGGTGAAAAAATATTTGCTGGTACTTCGGAAACTCGTTATTTCTTAGAAGCTTGGCAACCCCTCTCAATGAATGTGCTTTTCCAGAGTCTGCGCCTAGGGCTACTTGAAGAGGAAACAAACCATAGAGACAAAACTGAGAACTCCTTTATTTTGTCAAGTTTCAAAGAGCTACTACAAACCATGTTGGATTAGAGTCCCAAATTCATCTATCTATATATGAGAGAACAGAGTGAAACCTAAATATAAAAACGACTATTGTAGACGAACGCTTCAACCTAGAAGAACAAAATTTGGTGAGCCAAGTGGGATCTGTGTACTGATCATTACCACCAAGTATCATCAAGATTGGGTAAAAAAATATTTGCTGGTATTTCGGAAACTCGTTATTTCTTAGAAGCTTGGCAACACCTCTAAATGAAAGTGGTTTACCACAGTCTGTGCCTAGGGCTACTTGAAGAGGAAACAAACCATAGAGACAAATCTCAGAACTCCTTTATTTTTTCAAGTTTCAAAGAGCTACTACAAACCATGTTGGATTTAGAGTTCCAAATTCATCTATCTATATATGAGAGAACAGAGTGAAACCTAAATATAAAAACTGCTACTCTAGACGAACGCTTCAACCTAGAAGAACATAATTTGGTGAGCCAAGTGGGATCTGTGTACTGATCATTAGAAACATGTATCATCAAGATTGGGTGAAAAAATATTTGCTGGTATTTCGGAAACTCGTTATTTCTCAGAAGCTTGGCAACCCCTCTCAATTAAAGTGCTTTTCCACAGTCTGTGCTTAGGCCTCTTGAAGAGGAAACAAACCATAGAGACAAAACTCAGAACTCCTTTATTTTGTCTAGTTTCAAAGAGCTACTACAAACGATGTTGGATTTAGAGTTCCAAATTCATCTATCTATATATGAGAGAACAGAGTGAAACCTAAATATAAAAACTGCTACTGTAGACGAACGCTTCAACCTAGAAGAACAAAATTTGGTGAGCCAAGTGGGATTTGTGTACTGATCATTAGCAACAAGTATCATCAAGATTGGGTGAAAAAATATTTGCTGGTATTTCAGAAACTCGTTATTTCTTAGAAGCTTGGCAAGCCCTCTCAATGAAAGTGCTTTCGACTGTGTGTGCCTAGTGCTAATTGAAGAGGAAACATTCCATAGAGACAAAACTGAGAAGTCCTTTATTTTGTCAAGTTTCAAAGAGGTACTACAAACCATGTTGTATTTAGAGTTCAAATTCATCTATCTATACAGGAGAGAACAGAGGGAAACCTAAATATAAAAACTGCTACTGTAGACGAACGCTTCAACCTAGAAGAACAAAATTTGGTGAGCCAAGTGGGATCTGTGTACTGATCATTAGCAACAAGTATCATCAAGATTGGGTGATAAAATATTTGCTGGTACTTCGGAAACTCGTTATTTCTTAGAAGCTTGGCAACCCCTCTCAATGAAAGTGCTTTTCCGGAGTCTGCGCCTAGGGCTACTTGATGAGGACACAAACCATAGAGACAAAACTGAGAACTCCTTTATTTTGTCAAGTTTCAAAGAGCTACTACAAACCATGTTGGATTAGAGTTCCAAATTCATCTATCTATATATGAGAGAACAGAGTGAAACCTAAATATAAAAACGACTACTGTAGACGAACGATTCAAACTAGAAGAACAAAATTTGGTGAGCCAAGTGGGATCTGTGTACTGATCATTCCCACCAAGTATCATCAAGATTGGGTGAAAAAATATTTGCTGGTATTTCGAAAACTCGTTAATTCTTAGAAGCTTGGCAACACCTCTCAATGAAAGTGGTTTTCCACAGTCTGTGCCAAGGGCTATTTGAAGAGGAAACAAACCATAGAGACAAATCTCAGAACTCTTTTATTTTGTCAGGTTTCATAGAGCTACTACAAACCATGTTGGATTTAGAGTTCCAAATTCATCTATCTATATATGAGAGAACAGAGTGAAACCTAAATATAAAAACTGCTACTGTAGACGAACGCTTCAACCTAGAAGAACAAAATTGGTGGAGCCAAGTGGGATCTGTGTACTGATCTTTAGCAACATGTATCATCAAGATTGGGTGAAAAAATATTTGCTGGTATTTCGGAAACTCCTTATTTCTAGAAGCTTGGCAACCCTTCTTGATTAAAGTTCTTTTCCACAGTCTGTGCCTAGGCCTCTTGAAGAGGAAACAAACCATAGAGACAAAACTCAGAACTCCTTTATTTTGTCAAGTTTCAAAGAGCTACTACAAACCATGTTGGATTTAGAGTTCCAAATTCATCTATCTATATATGAGAGGACAGAGTGAAACCTAAATATAAAAACTGCTACTGTAGACGAACGCTTCAACCTAGAAGAACAAAATTTGGTGAGCCAAGTGGGATTTGTGTACTGATCATTAGCAACAAGTATCATCAAGATTGGGTGAAAAAATATTTGCTGGTATTTCAGAAACTCGTTATTTCTTAGAAGCTTGGCAACCCCTCTCAATGAAAATGCTTTTCCACAGTGTGTGCCTAGTGCTACTTGAAGAGGAAAAAAACCATAGAGACAAAACTGAGAACTCCGTTATTTTGTCAAATTTCAAAGAGCTACTACAATCCATGTTGTATTTAGAGTTCCAAATTCATCTATCTATATATGAGAGAACAGAGTGAAACCTAAATATAAAAACTGCTACTGTAGGCGAACGCTTCAACCTAGAAGAACACAATTTGGTGAGCCAAGTGGGATCTGTGTACTGATCATTACCACCAAGTGTCATCAAGATTGGGTGAAAAAATATTTGCTGGGATTTTGGAAACTCGTTATTTCTTAAAAGCTTGACAACCCCTCTCAATGAAAGTGCTTTTCCACAGTCTGTGCGTAGGGATACTTGAAGAGGAAACAAACCATAGAGACAAAACTGAGAACTCCTTTATTTTGTCAAGTTTCAAAGAGCTACTACAAACGATGTTGGATTTAGAGTTCCAAATTCATATATCTATATAGGAGAGAACAGAGGGAAACCTAAATATAAAAACTTCTACTGTAGGCGAACGCTTCAACCTAGAAGAACACAATTTGGTGAGCCAAGTGGGATTTGTGTACTGATCATTAGCAACCAGCATCATCAAGATTGGGTGAAAAAATATTTGCTGGTACTTCGGAAACTCGTTATTTCTTAGAAGCTTGGCAACCCCTCTCAATGAAAGTGCTTTTCCCGAGTCTGCGCCTAGGGCTACTTGAAGAGGAAACAAACCATAGAGACAAAACTCAGAACTCCTTTATTTTGTCAAGTTTCAAAGAGCTACTACAAACCATGTTGGATTTAGTGTTCCAAATTCATCTATCTATATATGAGAGAACAGCGTGGAACCTGAATATAAAAAATGCTGCTGTAGACGAACGCTTCAACGTAGAAGAACAAAATTTGGTGAGCCAAATGGGATCTGTGTACTGATCATTACCACCAAGTATCATCAAGATTGGGTGAAAAAATATTTGCTGATATTTCGGAAACTCGTTATTTCTTAGAAGCTTGGCAACCCCTCTCAATTTAAGTGCTTTTAAACAGTCTGTGCCTAGGGCTACTTTAAGAGGAAACAAACCATAGAAACAAAACTCAGAACTCTTTATTTTGTCAAGTTTCAAAGAGCTACTACAAACCATGTTGGATTTAGAGTTCCAAATTCATCTATCTATATATGAGAGAACAGAGTGAAACCTAAATATAAAAACTGCTACTGTAGACGAACGCTTCAACCTAGAAGAAGAAAATTTGGTGAGCCAAGTGGGATCTGTGTACTGATCATTCCCACCAAGTATCATCAAGATTGGGAGAAAAACTATTGGCTGGTATTTTGGAAACTCGTTATTTCTTAGAAGCTTGGCAACCCCTCTCAATGAAAGTGCTTTTCCACAGTGTGTGCCTAGTGCTAATTGAAGAGGAAACAAACCATAGAGACAAAACTGAGAACTCCTTTATTTTGTCAAGTTTCAAAGAGCTACTACAATCCATGTTGGATTTAGAGTTCCAAATTCATCTATCTATATAGGAGAGAACAGAGAGAAACCTAAATATAAAAACTGCTACTGTAGACGAACGCTTCAACCTAGAAGAACACAATTTGGTGAGCCAATTGGGATTTGTGTACTGATCATTACCACCAAGTATCATCAAGATTGGGTGAAAAAATATTTGCTGGTATTTCGGAAACTTGTAATTTCTTAGAAGCTTGGCAAACTCTCTCAATGAAAGTGCTTTTCCACAGTCTGTGCCTAGGGCTACTTGAAGAGGAAACAAACCATAGAGACAAAACTGAGAACTCCTTTATTTTGTCAAGTTCCAAAGAGCTACTACAAACCATGTTGGATTTAGAGTTCCAAATTCATCTATCTATATAGGAGAGAACAGAGGGAAACCTAAATATAAAAACTGCTACTGTAGACGAACGCTTCAACCTAGAAGAACAAAATTGGTGGAGCCAAGTGGGATCTGTGTACTGATCTTTAGCAACATGTATCATCAAGATTGGGTGAAAAAATATTTGCTGGTATTTCGGAAACTCCTTATTTCTAGAAGCTTGGCAACCCTTCTCGATTAAAGTTCTTTTCCACAGTCTGTGCCTAGGCTTCTTGAAGAGGAAACAAACCATAGAGACAAAACTGAGAACTCCTTTATTTTGTCAAGTTTCAAAGAGCTACTACAAACCATGTTGGATTTAGAGTTCCAAATTCATCTTTCTATATATGAGAGAACAGAGTGAAACCTAAATATAAAAACGGCTACTGTAGACGAACGCTTCAACCTAGAAGAACAAAATTTGGTGAGCCAAGTGGGTACTGTGTACTGATCATTACCACCAAGTATCATCAAGATTGGGTGAAAAAATGTTTGCTGATATTTCGGAAACTCGTTATTACTTAGAAGCTTTGCAACCCCTCTCAATGAAAGTGCTTTTCCAAAGTCTGTGCCTAGGGCTACTTGAAGAGGAAACAAACGATAGAAACAAAACTCAGAACTCTTTTTTTTGTCAAGTTTCAAAGAGCTACTACAAACCATGTTGGATTTAGAGTTCCAAATTCATCTATCTATATATGAGAGAACAGAGTGAAACCTAAATATAAAAACTGCTACTGTAGACGAACGCTTCAACCTAGAAGAACAAAATTTGGTGAGCCAAGTGGGATCTGTGTACTGATCATTCCCACCAGGTATAATCAAGATTGGGTGAAAAAATATTTGCTGGTATTTCGGAAACTCGTTATTTCTTAGAAGCTTGGCAACCGCTCTCAATGAAAGTGCTTTTCCACAGTCTGTGTCTAGGGATACATGAAGAGGAAACAAACCATAGAGACAAAACTGAGAACTCCTTTATTTTGTCAAGTTTCAAAGAGCTACTACAATCCATGTTGGATTTAAAGTTCCAAATTCATCTATCTATATAGGAGAGACCAGAGAGAAACCTAAATATAATAACTGCTACTGTAGACGAACGCTTCAACCTAGAAGAACAAAATTTGGTGAGCCAAGTGGGATTTGTGTACTGATCATTACCACCAAGTATCATCAAGATTGGGTGAAAAAATATTTGCTGGTATTTTGGAAACACGTTATTTCTTAGAAGCTTGGCAACCCATCTCAATGAAAGTGCTTCCACAGTCTGTGCCTAGGGCCACTTGAAGAGGAAACAAACCATAGAGACAAAACGGAGAACCTCTTTATTTTGTCAAGTTTCAAAGAGCTACTACAATCCATGTTGGATTTAGAGTTCCAAATTCATCTATCTATATAGGAGAGAACAGAGAGAAACCTAAATATAAAAACTGCTACTGTAGACGAACGCTTCAACCTAGAAGAACAAAATTTGGTGAGCCAAGTGGGATCTGTGTACTGATCATTACCACCAAGTATCATCAAGATTGGGTGAAAAAATATTTGCTGGTATTTCGGAAACTCGTTATTTCTTAGAAGCTTGGAAACCCCTCTCAATGAAAGTGCTTTTCCACACTCTGTGCCTAGGTCTACTTGAAGAGGAAACAAACCATAGAGACAAAACTGAGAACTCCTTTATTTTGTCAAGTTTCAATGAGCTACTACAATCCATGTTGGATTTGGAGTTCCAAATTTATCTATCTATATAGGAGAGAACAGAGAGAAACCTAAATATAAAAACTGCTACTGTAGACGAACGTTTCAACCTAGAAGAAAAAAATTTGGTGAGCCAAGTGGGATTTGTGTACTGATGATTACCACCAAATATCATCAAGATTGGGTGCAAAAATATTTGCTGGTATTTCGGAAACTTGTAATGTCTTAGAAGCTTGGCAAACTCTCTCAATGAAAGTGCTTTTCCAGAGTCTGTGCCTAGGGCTACTTGAAGAGGAAACAAACCATAGAGACAAAACTGAGAACTCCTTTATTTTGTCAAGTTTCAAAGAGCTACTACAAACGATGTTGGATTTAAAGTTCCATATTCATATATCTATATAGGAGAGAACAGAGGGAAACCTAAATATTAAAACTTCTACTGTAGGCGAACGCTTCAACCTAGAAGAACACAATTTGGTGAGCCAAGTGGGATTTGTGTACTGATCATGAGCAACCAGTATCATCAAGATTGGGTGAAAAAATATTTGCTGGTACTTCGGAAACTCGTTATTTCTTAGAAGCTTGGCAACCCCTCTCAATGAAAGTGCTTTTCCAGAGTCTGCACCTAGGGCTACTTGAAGAGGAAACAAACCATAGAGACAAAACTGAGAACTCCTTTATTTTGTCAAGTTTCAAAGAGCTTCTACAAACCATGTTGGATTAGAGTTCCAAATTCATCTATCTATATATGAGAGAACAGAGTGAAACCTAAATATAAAAACGACTATTGTAGACGAACGCTTCAACCTAGAAGAACAAAATTTGGTGAGCCAAGTGGGATCTGTGTACTGATCATTACCACCAAGTATCATCAAGATTGGGTAAAAAAATATTTGCTGGTATTTCGGAAACTCGTTATTTCTTAGAAGCTTGGCAACACCTCTAAATGAAAGTGGTTTACCACAGTCTGTGACTAGGGCTACTTGAAGAGGAAACAAACCATAGAGACAAATCTCAGAATTCCTTTATTTTGTCAAGTTTCAAAGAGCTACTACAAACCATGTTGGATTTAGAGTTCCAAATTCATCTATCTATATATGAGAGAACAGAGTGAAACCTAAATATAAAAACTGCTACTCTAGATGAACGCTTCAACCTGGAAGAACATAATTTGGTGAGCCAAGTGGGATCTGTGTACTGATCATTAGAAACATGTATCATCAAGATTGGGTGAAAAAATATTTGCTGGTATTTCGGAAACTTGTATTGTCTTAGAAGCTTGGCAAACTCTCTCAATGAAAGTGCTTTTCCCGAGTCTGTGCCTAGGGCTACTTGAAGAGGAAACAAACCATAGAGACAAAACTGAGAACTCCTTTATTTTGTCAAGTTTCAAAGAGCTACTACAAACGATGTTGGATTTAGAGTTCCATATTCATATATCTATATAGGAGAGAACAGAGGGAAACCTAAATATAAAAACTTCTACTGTAGGCGAACGCTTCAACCTAGAAGAACACAATTTGGTGAGCCAAGTGGGATTTGTGTACTGATCATTAGCAACCAGTATCATGAAAATTGGGTGAAAAAATATTTTATGGTACTTCGGAAACTCTTTATTTCTTAGAAGCTTGGCAACCCCTCTCAATGAAAGTGCTTTTCCAGAGTCTGCGCCTAGGGCTACTTGAAGAGGAAACAAACCATAGAGACAAAACTGAGAACTCCTTTATTTTGTCAAGTTTCAAAGAGCTTCTACAAACCATGTTGGATTAGAGTTCCAAATTCATCTATCTATATATGAGAGAACAGAGTGAAACCTAAATATAAAAACGACTATTGTAGACGAACGCTTCAACCTAGAAGAACAAAATTTGGTGAGCCAAGTGGGATCTGTGTACTGATCATTACCACCAAGTATCATCAAGATTGGGTAAAAAAATATTTGCTGGTATTTCGGAAACTCGTTATTTCTTAGAAGCTTGGCAACACCTCTAAATGAAAGTGGTTTACCACAGTCTGTGCCTAGGGCTACTTGAAGAGGAAACAAACCATAGAGACAAATCTCAGAACTCCTTTATTTTGTCAAGTTTCAAAGAGCTACTACAAACCATGTTGGATTTAGAGTTCCAAATTCATCTATCTATATATGAGAGAACAGAGTGAAACCTAAATATAAAAACTGCTACTCTAGACGAACGCTTCAACCTAGAAGAACATAATTTGGTGAGCCAAGTGGGATCTGTGTACTGATCATTAGAAACATGTATCATCAAGATTGGGTGAAAAAATATTTGCTGGTATTTCGGAAACTCGTTATTTCTCAGAAGCTTGGCAACCCCTCTCAATTAAAGTGCTTTTCCACAGTCTGTGCCTAGGCCTCTTGAAGAGGAAACAAACCATAGAGACAAAACTCAGAACTCCTTTATTTTGTCTAGTTTCAAAGAGCTACTACAAACGATGTTGGATTTAGAGTTCCAAATTCATCTATCTATATATGAGAGAACAGAGTGAAACCTAAATATAAAAACTGCTACTGTAGACGAACGCTTCAACCTAGAAGAACAAAAGTTGGTGAGCCAAGTGGGATCTGTGTACTGATCATTACCACCAAGTATCATCAAGATTGGGTGAAAAAATATTTGCTGGTATTTTGGAAACTCGTTATTTCTTAAAAGCTTGGCAACCCCTCTCAATGAAAGTGCTTTTCCACAGTCTGTGCCTAGGGATACTTGAAGAGGAAACAAACCATAGAGACAAAACTGAGAACTCCTTTATTTTGTCAAGTTTCAAAGAGCTACTACAAACCATGTTGGATTTAGAGTTCCAAATTCATCTATCTATATAGGAGAGAACAGAGAGAAACCTAAATATAAAAACTGCTACTGTAGACGAACGCTTCAACCTAGAAGAACAAAATTGGGTGAGCCAATTGGGATTTGTGTACTGATCATTACCACCAAGTATCATCAAGATTGGGTGCAAAAATATTTGCTGGTATTTCGGAAACTTGTAATGTCTTAGAAGCTTGGCAAACTCTCTCAATGAAAGTGCTTTTCCAGAGTCTGTGCCTAGGGCTACTTGAAGAGGAAACAAACCATAGAGACAAAACTGAGAACTCCTTTATTTTGTCAAGTTTCAAAGAGCTACTACAAACGATGTTGGATTTAAAGTTCCATATTCATATATCTATATAGGAGAGAACAGAGGGAAACCTAAATATTAAAACTTCTACTGTAGGCGAACGCTTCAACCTAGAAGAACACAATTTGGTGAGCCAAGTGGGATTTGTGTACTGATCATGAGCAACCAGTATCATCAAGATTGGGTGAAAAAATATTTGCTGGTACTTCGGAAACTCGTTATTTCTTAGAAGCTTGGCAACCCCTCTCAATGAAAGTGCTTTTCCAGAGTCTGCACCTAGGGCTACTTGAAGAGGAAACAAACCATAGAGACAAAACTGAGAACTCCTTTATTTTGTCAAGTTTCAAAGAGCTTCTACAAACCATGTTGGATTAGAGTTCCAAATTCATCTATCTATATATGAGAGAACAGAGTGAAACCTAAATATAAAAACGACTATTGTAGACGAACGCTTCAACCTAGAAGAACAAAATTTGGTGAGCCAAGTGGGATCTGTGTACTGATCATTACCACCAAGTATCATCAAGATTGGGTAAAAAAATATTTGCTGGTATTTCGGAAACTCGTTATTTCTTAGAAGCTTGGCAACACCTCTAAATGAAAGTGGTTTACCACAGTCTGTGACTAGGGCTACTTGAAGAGGAAACAAACCATAGAGACAAATCTCAGAATTCCTTTATTTTGTCAAGTTTCAAAGAGCTACTACAAACCATGTTGGATTTAGAGTTCCAAATTCATCTATCTATATATGAGAGAACAGAGTGAAACCTAAATATAAAAACTGCTACTCTAGATGAACGCTTCAACCTGGAAGAACATAATTTGGTGAGCCAAGTGGGATCTGTGTACTGATCATTAGAAACATGTATCATCAAGATTGGGTGAAAAAATATTTGCTGGTATTTCGGAAACTTGTATTGTCTTAGAAGCTTGGCAAACTCTCTCAATGAAAGTGCTTTTCCCGAGTCTGTGCCTAGGGCTACTTGAAGAGGAAACAAACCATAGAGACAAAACTGAGAACTCCTTTATTTTGTCAAGTTTCAAAGAGCTACTACAAACGATGTTGGATTTAGAGTTCCATATTCATATATCTATATAGGAGAGAACAGAGGGAAACCTAAATATAAAAACTTCTACTGTAGGCGAACGCTTCAACCTAGAAGAACACAATTTGGTGAGCCAAGTGGGATTTGTGTACTGATCATTAGCAACCAGTATCATGAAAATTGGGTGAAAAAATATTTTATGGTACTTCGGAAACTCTTTATTTCTTAGAAGCTTGGCAACCCCTCTCAATGAAAGTGCTTTTCCAGAGTCTGCGCCTAGGGCTACTTGAAGAGGAAACAAACCATAGAGACAAAACTGAGAACTCCTTTATTTTGTCAAGTTTCAAAGAGCTTCTACAAACCATGTTGGATTAGAGTTCCAAATTCATCTATCTATATATGAGAGAACAGAGTGAAACCTAAATATAAAAACGACTATTGTAGACGAACGCTTCAACCTAGAAGAACAAAATTTGGTGAGCCAAGTGGGATCTGTGTACTGATCATTACCACCAAGTATCATCAAGATTGGGTAAAAAAATATTTGCTGGTATTTCGGAAACTCGTTATTTCTTAGAAGCTTGGCAACACCTCTAAATGAAAGTGGTTTACCACAGTCTGTGCCTAGGGCTACTTGAAGAGGAAACAAACCATAGAGACAAATCTCAGAACTCCTTTATTTTGTCAAGTTTCAAAGAGCTACTACAAACAATGTTGGATTTAGAGTTCCAAATTCATCTATCTATATATGAGAGAACAGAGTGAAACCTAAATATAAAAACTGCTACTCTAGACGAACGCTTCAACCTAGAAGAACATAATTTGGTGAGCCAAGTGGGATCTGTGTACTGATCATTAGAAACATGTATCATCAAGATTGGGTGAAAAAATATTTGCTGGTATTTCGGAAACTCGTTATTTCTCAGAAGCTTGGCAACCCCTCTCAATTAAAGTGCTTTTCCACAGTCTGTGCCTAGGCCTCTTGAAGAGGAAACAAACCATAGAGACAAAACTCAGAACTCCTTTATTTTGTCTAGTTTCAAAGAGCTACTACAAACGATGTTGGATTTAGAGTTCCAAATTCATCTATCTATATATGAGAGAACAGAGTGAAACCTAAATATAAAAACTGCTACTGTAGACGAACGCTTCAACCTAGAAGAACAAAAGTTGGTGAGCCAAGTGGGATCTGTGTACTGATCATTACCACCAAGTATCATCAAGATTGGGTGAAAAAATATTTGCTGGTATTTTGGAAACTCGTTATTTCTTAAAAGCTTGGCAACCCCTCTCAATGAAAGTGCTTTTCCACAGTCTGTGCCTAGGGATACTTGAAGAGGAAACAAACCATAGAGACAAAACTGAGAACTCCTTTATTTTGTCAAGTTTCAAAGAGCTACTACAAACCATGTTGGATTTAGAGTTCCAAATTCATCTATCTATACAGGAGAGAACAGAGGGAATCCTAAATATAAAAACTGCTACTGTAGAAGAACGATTCAACCTAGAAGAACAAAATTTGGTGAGCCAAGTGGGATCTGTGTACTGATCATTAGCAACAAGTATCATCAAGATTGGGTGAAAAAATTTTTGCTGGTACATCGGAAACTCGTTATTTCTTAGAAGCTTGGCAACCCCTCTCAATGAAAGTGCTTTTCCACAGTCTGCGCCTAGGGTTACTTGAAGAGGACACAAACCATAGAGACAAAACTCAGAACTCCTTTATTTTGTCAAGTTTCAAAGAGCTACTACAAACCTTGTTGGATTTAGAGTTCCAAATTCATCTATCTATATATGAGAGAACACAGTGACACCTAAATATAAAAACGGCTACTGTAGACGAACGCTTCAACCTAGAAGAACAAAATTTGGTGAGCCAAGTGGGTACTGTGTACTGATCATTACGACCAAGTATCATCAAGATTGGGTGAAAAAATATTTGCTGACATTTCGGAAACTCGTTATTTCTTAGAAGCTTTGCAAACCCTCTCAATGAAAGTGGTTTTCCACAGTCTGTGCCTAGGGCTACTTGAAGAGGAAACAAACCATAGAGACAAAACTCAGAATTCTTTATTTTGTCAAGTTTCAAAGAGCTACTACAAACCATGTTGGATTTAGAGTTCCAAATTCATCTATCTATATATGAGAGAACAGAGTGAAACCTAAATATAAAAACTGCTACTGTAGACGAACGCTTCAACCTAGAAGAACAAAATTGGTGGAGCCAAGTGGGATCTGTGTACTAATCTTTAGCAACATGTATCATCAATATTGGGTGAAAAAATATTTGCTGGTATTTCGGAAACTCGTTATTTCTAGAAGCTTGGCAACCCTTCTCAATTAAAGTTCTTTTCCACAGTCTGTGCCTAGGCCAATTGAAGAGGAAACAAACAATACAGACAAAACTGAGAACTCCTTTATTTTGTCAAGTTTCAAAGAGCTACTACAAACCATGTTGGATCTAGAGTTCCAAATTCATCTATCTATATAGGAGAGAACAGAGAGAAACCTAAATATAAAAACTGCTACTGTAGACGAACGCTTCAACCTAGAAGAACAAAATTGGGTGAGCCAATTGGGATTTGTGTACTGATCATTACCACCAAGTATCATCAAGATTGGGTGAAAAAATATTTGCTGGTATTTCGGAAACTCGTTATTTCTTAGAAGCTTGGCAAGCCCTCTCAATGAAAGTGCTTTTCCACAGTGTGTGCCTAGTGCTAATTGAAGAGGAAACAATCCATAGAGACAAAACTGAGAACTCCTTTATTTTTTCAAGTTTCAAAGAGCTACTACAAACCATGTTGGATTTAGAGTTCCAAATTCATATGTCTATATAGGAGAGAACAGAGGGAAACCTAAAGATAAAAACTGCTACTGTAGGCGAACGCTTAAACCTAGCAGAACACAATTTGGTGAGCCAAGTGGGATTTGTGTACTGATCATTAGCACCAAGTATCATCAAGATTGGGTGAAAAAATATTTGCTGGTATTTCAGAAACTCGTTATTTCTTAGAAGCTTGGCAACCCCTCTCAATGAAAGTGCTTTTCCACAGTGTGTGCCTAGTGCTAATTGAAGAGGAAACAATCCATAGAGACAAAACTGAGAACTCCTTTATTTTGTCAAGTTTCAAAGAGCTACTACAAACCATGTTGAATTTAGAGTTCCAAATTCATCTATCTATACAGGAGAGAAGAGAGGGAAACCTAAATATAAAAACTGCTACTGTAGACTAACGCTTCAACCTAGAAGAACAAAATTTGGTGAGCCAAGTGGGATTTCTGTACTGATCATTAGCAACAAGTATCATCAAGATTGGGTGAAAAAATATTTGCTGGTACTTCGGAAACTCGTTATTTCTTAGAAGCTTCGCAACCCCTCTCAATGAAAGTGCTTTTCCACACTCTGCGCCTAGGGCTACTTGAAGAGGAAACAAACAATAGAGACAAAACTCAGAACTCCTTTATTTTGTCAAGTTTCAAAGAGCTACTACAAACCATGTTGGATTTAGAGTTCCAAATTCATCTTTCTATATATGAGAGAACAGAGTGAAACCTAAATATAAAAACGGCTACTGTAAACGAAGGCTTCAACCTAGAAGAACAAAATTTGGTCAGCCAAGTGGGTACTGTGTACTGATCATTACCACCAAGTATCATCAAGATTGGGTGAAAAAATGTTTGCTGATATTTCGGAAACTCGTTATTTCTTAGAAGCTTGGCAACCCCTCTCAATGAAAGTGCTTTTCCACAGTCTGTGCCTAGGGCTACTTGAAGAGGAAACAAACCATAGAAACAAAACTCAGAACTCTTTTTTTGTCAAGTTTCAAAGAGCTACTACAAACCATGTTGGATTTAGATTTCCAAATTCATCTATCTATATATGAGAGAACAGAGTGAAACCTAAATATAAAAACTGCTACTGTAGACGAACGCTTCAACCTAGAAGAACAAAATTTGGTGAGCCAAGTGGGATCTGTGTACTGATCATTACCACCAAGTATCATCAAGATTGGGTGAAAAAATATTTGCTGGTATTTCGGAAACTCGTTATTTCTTAGAAGCTTGTCAACACCTCTCAATGTAAGTGCTTTTCCAGAGTCTGCGCCTAGGGCTACTTGAAGAGGAAACAAACCATAGGGACAAAACTGAGAACTCCTTTATTTTGTCAAGTTTCAAAGAGCTACTACAAACCATGTTGGATTAGAGTTCCAAATTCATCTATCTATATATGAGAGAACAGAGTGAAACCGAAATATAAAAACGACTACTGTAGACGAACGCTTCAAACTAGAAGAACAAAATTTGGTGAGCCAAGTGGGATCTGTGTACTGATCATTCCCACCAAGTATCATCAAGATTGGGTGAAAAAATATTTGCTGGTATTTCGGAAACTCGTTAATTCTTAGAAGCTTGGCAACACCTCTCAATGAAAGTGGTTTTCCACAGTCTGTGCCTAGGGCTATTTGAAGAGGAAACAAACCATAGAGACAAATCTCAGAACTCCTTTATTTTGTCAAGTTTCAAAGAGCTACTACAAACCATGTTGGATTTAGAGTTCCAAATTCATCTATCTATATATGAGAGAACAGAGTGAAACCTAAATATAAAAACTGCTACTGTAGACGAACGCTTCAACCTAGAAGAACAAAATTGGTGGAGCCAAGTGGGATCTGTGTACTAATCTTTAGCAACATGTATCATCAATATTGAGTGAAAAAATATTTGCTGGTATTTCGGAAACTCGTTATTTCTAGAAGCTTGGCAACCCTTCTCAATTAAAGTTCTTTTCCACAGTCTGTGCCTAGGCCTCTTGAAGAGGAAACAAACAATAGAGACAAAACTGAGAACTCCTTTATTTTGTCAAGTTTCAAAGAGCTACTACAAACCATGTTGGATTTAGATTTCCAAATTCATCTATCTATATAGGAGAGAACAGAGAGAAACCTAAATATAAAAACTGCTACTGTAGAGGAACGCTTCAACCTAGAAGAACAAAATTGGGTGAGCCAATTGGGATTTGTGTACTGATCATTACCACCAAGTATCATCAAGATTGGGTGAAAAAATATTTGCTGGTATTTCGGAAACTTGTAATTTCTTAGAAGCTTGGCAAACTCTCTCAATGAAAGTGCTTTTCCACAGTCTGTGCCTAGGGCTACTTGAAGAGGAAACAAACCATAGAGGCAAAACTGAGAACTCCTTTATTTTGTCAAGTTTCAAAGAGCTACTACAAACCATGTTGGATTTAGAGTTCTAAATTCATATGTCTATATAGGAGAGAACAGAGGGAAACCTAAATATAAAAACTGCTACTGTAGGCGAACGCTTCAACCTAGCAGAACACAATGTGGTGAGCCAAGTGGGATTTGTGTACTGATCATTAGCACCAAGTATCATCAAGATTGGGTGAAAAAATATTTGCTGGTATTTCAGAAACTCGTTATTTCTTAGAAGCTTGGCAACCCCTCTCAATGAAAGTGCTTTTCCACAGTGTGTGCCTAGTGCTAATTGAAGAGGAAACAATCCATAGAGACAAATCTCAGAACTCCTTTATTTTGTCAAGTTTCAAAGAGCTACTACAAACCATGTTGAATTTAGAGTTCCAAATTCATCTATCTATACAGGAGAGAACAGAGGGAAACCGAAATATAAAAACTGCTACTGTAGACGAACGCTTCAACCTAGAAGAACAAAATTTGGTGAGCCAAGTGGGATTTGTGTACTGATCATTAGCAACAAGTATCATCAAGATTGGGTGAAAAAATATTTGCTGGTACTTCGGAAACTCGTTATTTCTTAAGCTTCGCAACCACTCTCAATGAAAGTGCTTTTCCACACTCTGTGCCTAGGGCTACTTGAAGAGGAAACAAACCATAGAGACAAAACTCAGAACTCCTTTATTTTGTCAGGTTTCAAAGAGCTACTACAAACCATGTTGGATTTAGAGTTCCAAATTCATCTTTCTATATATGAGAGAACAGAGTGAAACCTAAATATAAAAACGGCTACTGTAGAAGAACGCTTCAACCTAGAAGAACAAAATTTGGTGAGCCAAGTGGGTACTGTGTACTGATCATTACCACCAAGTATCATCAAGATTGGGTGAAAAAATGTTTGCTGATATTTCGGAAACTCGTTATTTCTTGGAAGCTTGGCAACCCCTCTCAATGAAAGTGCTTTTCCACAGTCTGTGCCTATGGATACTTGAAGAGGAAACAAACCATAGAGACAAAACTGAGAACTCCTTTATTTTGTCAAGTTTCAAAGAGCTACTACAATCCATGTTGGATTTAAAGTTCCACATTCATCTATCTATATAGGAGAGACCAGAGAGAAACCTAAATATAATAACTGCTACTGTAGACGAACGCTTCAACCTAGAAGAACACAATTTGGTGAGCCAAGTGGGATTTGTGTACTGATCATTACCACCAAGTATCATCAAGATTGGGTAAAAAAATATTTGCTGGTATTTTGGAAACACGTTATTTCTTAGAAGCTTGGCAACCCATCTCAATGAAAGTGCTTCCACAGTCTGTGCCTAGGGCCACTTGAAGAGGAAACAAACCATAGAGACAAAACGGAGAACTCCTTTATTTTGTCAAGTTTCAAAGAGCTACTACAATCCATGTTGGATTTAGAGTTCCAAATTCATCTATCTATATAGGAGAGAACAGAGAGAAACCTAAATATAAAAACTGCTACTGTAGAAGAACGCTTCAACCTAGAAGAACAAAATTTGGTGAGCCAAGTGGGATCTGTGTACTGATCATTACCACCAAGTATCATCAAGATTGGGTGAAAAAATATTTGCTGGTATTTCGGAAACTCGTTATTTCTTAGAAGCTTGGCAACCCCTCTCAATGAAAGTGCTTTTCCACAGTCTGTGCCTAGGTCTACTTGAAGAGGAAACAAACCATAGAGACAAAACTGAGAACTCCTTTATTTTGTCAAGTTTCAATGAGCTACTACAATCCATGTTGGATTTAGAGTTCCAAATTTATCTATCTATATAGGAGAGAACAGAGAGAAACCTAAATATAAATACTGCTACTGTAGACGAACGTTTCAACCTAGAAGAAAAAAATTTGATGAGCCAAGTGGGATTTGTGTACTGATCATTACCACCAAGTATCATCAAGATTGGGTGCAAAAATATTTGCTGGTATTTCGGAAACTTGTAATGTCTTAGAAGCTTGGCAAACTCTCTCAATGAAAGTGCTTTTCCACAGTCTGTGCCTAGGGCTACTTGAAGAGGAAACAAACCATAGAGACAAAACTGAGAACTCCTTTATTTTGTCAAGTTTCAAAGAACTACTACAAACGATGTTGGATTTAGAGTTCCATATTCATATATCTATATAGGAGAGAACAGAGGGAAACCTAAATATAAAAACTTCTACTGTAGGCGAACGCTTCAACCTAGAAGAACACAATTTGGTGAGCCAAGTGGGATTTGTGTACTGATCATTAGCAACCAGTATCATCAAGATTGGGTGAAAAAATATTTGCTGGTACTTCGGAAACTCGTTATTTCTTAGAAGCTTGGCAACCCCTCTCAATGAAAGTGCTTTTCCACAGTCTGTGCCTAGGTCTACTTGAAGAGGAAACAAACCATAGAGACAAAACTGAGAACTCCTTTATTTTGTCACGTTTCAAAGAGCTTCTACAAACCATGTTGGATTAGAGTTCCAAATTCATCTATCTATATATGAGAGAACAGAGTGAAACCTAAATAAAAAACGACTATTGTAGACGAACGCTTCAACCTAGAAGAACAAAATTTGGTGAGCCAAGTGGGATGTGTGTACTGATCATTACCACCAAGTATCATCAAGATTGGGTAAAAAAATATTTGCTGGTATTTCGGAAACTCGTTATTTCTTAGAAGCTTGGCAACACCTCTAAATGAAAGTGGTTTTCCACAGTCTGTGCCTAGGGCTACTTGAAGAGGAAACAAACCATAGAGACAAATCTCAGAACTCCTTTATTTTGTCAAGTTTCAAAGAGCTACTACAAACCATGTTGGATTTAGAGTTCCAAATTCATCTATCTATATATGAGAGAACAGAGTGAAACCTAAATATAAAAACTGCTACTGTAGACGAACGCTTCAACCTAGAAGAACATAATTTGGTGAGCCAAGCGGGATCTGTGTACTGATCATTAGAAACATGTATCATCAAGATTGGGTGAAAAAATATTTGCTGGTATTTCGGAAACTCGTTATTTCTCAGAAGCTTGGCAACCCCTCTCAATTAAAGTGCTTTTCCACAGTCTGTGCCTAGGCCTCTTGAAGAGGAAACAAACCATACAGACAAAACTCAGAACTCCTTTATTTTGTCAAGTTTCAAAGAGCTACTACAAACCATGTTGGATTTAGAGTTCCAAATTCATCTATCTATATATGAGAGAACAGAGTGAAACCTAAATATAAAAACTGCTACTGTAGACGAACGCTTCAACCTAGAAGAACAAAAGTTGGTGAGCCAAGTGGGATCTGTGTTCTGATCATTACCACCAAGTATCATCAAGATTGGGTGAAAAAATATTTGCTGGTATTTTGGAAACTCGTTATTTCTTAAAAGCTTGGCAACCCCTCTCAATGAAAGTGCTTTTCCACAGTCTGTGCCTAGGGATACTTGAAGAGGAAACAAACCATAGAGACAAAACTGAGAACTCCTTTATTTTGACCAGTTTCAAAGAGCTACTACAAACCATGTTGGATTTAGAGTTCCAAATTCATCTATCTATACAGGAGAGAACAGAGGGAAACCTAAATATAAAAACTGCTACTGTATAAGAACGCTTCAACCTAGAAGAACAAAATTCGGTGAGCCAAGTGGGATCTGTGTACTGATCATTAGCAACAAGTATCATCAAGATTGGGTGAAAAAATATTTGCTGGTACATCGGAAACTCGTTATTTCTTAGAAGCTTGGCAACCCCTCTCAATGAAAGTGCTTTTCCACAGTCTGCGCCTAGGGTTACTTGAAGAGGACACAAACCATAGAGACAAAACTCAGAACTCCTTTATTTTGTCAAGTTTCAAAGAGCTACTACAAACCATGTTGGATTTAGAGTTCCAAATTCATCTATCTATATATGAGAGAACACAGTGAACCCTAAATATAAAAACGGCTACTGTAGACGAACGCTTCAACCTAGAAGAACAAAATTTGGTGAGCCAAGTGGGTACTGTGTACTGATCATTACCTCCAAGTATCATCAAGATTGGGTGAAAAAATATTTGCTGAAATTTCGGAAACTCGTTATTTCTTAGAAGCTTGGCAACCCCTCTCAATGAAAGTGGTTTTCCACAGTCTGTGCCTAGGGCTACTTGAAGAGGAAACAAACCATAGAGACAAAACTCAGAATTCTTTATTTTGTCAAGTTTCAAAGAGCTACTACAAACCATGTTGGATTTAGAGTTCCAAATTCATCTATCTATATATGAGAGAACAGAGGGAAACCTAAATATAAAAATGGCTACTGTAGACGAACGCTTCAACCTAGAAGAACAAAATTTGGTGAGCCAAGTGGGATCTGTGTACTGATCATTCCCACCAAGTATCATCAAGATTGGGTGAAAAAAATATTTGCTGGTATTTCGGAAACTCGTTATTTCTTAGAAGCTTGGCATCCCCTCTCAATGAAAGTGCTTTTCCACAGTCTGAGCCTAGGGCTACTTGAAAACTAAACAAACCATAGAGACAAAACTGAGACCTCCTTTATTTTGTCAAGTTTCAAAGAGCTACTACAATCCATGTTGGATTTAAAGTTCCAAATTCATCTATCTATATAGGAGAGAACAGAGAGAATCCTAAATATAAAAACTGCTACTGTAGACGAACGCTTTAACCTAGAAGAACAAAATTTCTTGAGCCAAGTGGGATTTGTGTACTAATCATTAGCAACAAGTATCATCAAGATTGGGTGAAAAAATATTTGCTGGTATTTTGGAAACTTGTTATTTCTTAGAAGCTTGGCAACACCTCTCAATGAAAGTGCTTTTCCACAGTCTGTGCCTAGGGCTAATTGAAGAGGAAACAATCCATAGAGACAAAACTGAGAACTCCGTTATTTTGTCAAGTTTCAAAGAGCTACTACAAACCATGTTGGATTTAGAGTTCCAAATTCATCTATGTATACAGGAGAGAATAGAGCGAAACCTAAATATAAAAACTGCTACTGTAGACGAACGCTTCAACCTAGAAGAACAAAATTTGGTGATCCAAGTGGGATGTGTGTACTGATCATTATCAACAAGTATCATCAAGATTGGGTGAAAAAATATTTGCTGGTATTTAGGAAACTCGTTATTTGTTAGAAGCTTGGCAACCCCTCTCAATGAAAGTGCTTTTCCACAGTCTGTGCCTAGGGCTACTTGAAGAGGAAACAACCATAGAGACAAAACTGAGAACTACTTTATTTTGTCAAGTTTCAAAGAGCTACTACAAACCATGTTGGATTTAGACTTCCAAATTCATCTATCTATACAGGAGAGAACAGAGGGAAACCTAAATATAAAAACTGCTACTGTAGACGAACGCTTCAACCTAGAAGAACAAAATTTGGTGAGCCAAGTGGGATCTGTGTACTGACCATTAGCAACAAGTATCATCAAGATTGGGTGAAAAAATATTTGCTGGTACTTCGGAAACTCGTTATTTCTTAGAAGCTTGGCAACCCCTCTCAATGAAAGTGCTTTTCCAGAGTCTGCGCCTAGGGCTACTTGAAGAGGAAACAAACCATAGAGAAAAAACTGAGAACTCCTTTATTTTGTCAAGTTTCAAAGAGCTACTACAAACCATGTTGGATTAGAGTTCCAAATTCATCTATCTATATATGAGAGAACAGAGTGAAACCTAAATATAAAAACGACTACTGTAGACGAACGCTTCAAACTAGAAGAACAAAATTTGGTGAGCCAAGTGGGATCTGTGTACTGATCATTCCCACCAAGTATCATCAAGATTGGGTGAAAAAATATTTGCTGGTATTTCGGAAACTCGTTATTTCTCAGAAGCTTGGCAACCCCTCTCAATTAAAGTGCTTTTCCACAGTCTGTGCCTAGGCCTCTTGAAGAGGAAACAAACCATAGAGACAAAATTCAGAACTCCTTTATTTTGTCAAGTTTCAAAGAGCTACTACAAACCATGTTGGATTTAGTGTTCCAAATTCATCTATCTATATATGAGAGAACAGAGTGAAACCTAAATATAAAAAATGCTACTGTAGACGAACGCTTCAACCTAGAAGAACAAAATTTGGTGAGCCAAGTGGGATCTGTGTACTGATCATTACCACCAAGTATCATCAAGATTGGGTGAAAAAATATTTGCTGGTATTTTGGAAACTCGTTATTTCTTAAAAGCTTGGCAACCCCTCTCAATGAAAGTGCTTTTCCACAGTCTGTGCCTAGGGATACTTGAAGAGGAAACAAACCATAGAGACAAAACTGAGAACTCCTTTATTTTTCAAGTTTCAAAGAGCTACTACAAACCATGTTGGATTTAGAGTTCCAAATTCATCTATCTATACAGGAGAGAACAGAGGGAAACCTAAATATAAAAACTGCTACTGTAGAAGAACGCTTCAACCTAGAAGAACAAAATTCGGTGAGCCAAGTGGGATCTGTGTACTGATCATTAGCAACAAGTATCATCAAGATTGGGTGAAAAAATATTTGCTGGTACATCGGAAACTCGTTATTTCTTAGAAGCTTGGCAACCCCTCTCAATGAAAGTGCTTTTCCACACTCTGCGCCTAGGGCTACTTGAAGAGGAAACAAACCATAGAGACAAAACTCAGAACTCCTTTATTTTGTCAAGTTTCAAAGAGCTACTACAAACCATGTTGGATTTAGAGTTCCAAATTCATCTTTCTATATATGAGAGAACAGAGTGAAACCTAAATATAAAAACGGCTACTGTAGACGAACGCTTCAACCTAGAAGAACAAAATTTGGTCAGCCAAGTGGGTACTGTGTACTGATCATTACCACCAAGTATCATCAAGATTGGGTGAAAAAATGTTTGCTGATATTTCGGAAACTCGTTATTTCTTAGAAGCTTGGCAACCCCTCTCAATGAAAGTGCTTTTCCACAGTCTGTGCCTAGGGCTACTTGAAGAGGAAACAAACCATAGAAACAAAACTCAGAACTCTTTTTTTTGTCAAGTTTCAAAGAGCTACTACAAACCATGTTGGATTTAGATTTCCAAATTCATCTATCTATATATGAGAGAACAGAGTGAAACCTAAATATAAAAACTGCTACTGTAGACGAACGCTTCAACCTAGAAGAACAAAATTTGGTGAGCCAAGTGGGATCTGTGTACTGATCATTACCACCAAGTATCATCAAGATTGGGTGAAAAAATATTTGCTGGTATTTCGGAAACTCGTTATTTCTTAGAAGCTTGGCAACCCCTCTCAATGTAAGTGCTTTTCCAGAGTCTGCGCCTAGGGCTACTTGAAGAGGAAACAAACCATAGGGACAAAACTGAGAACTCCTTTATTTTGTCAAGTTTCAAAGAGCTACTACAAACCATGTTGGATTAGAGTTCCAAATTCATCTATCTATATATGAGAGAACAGAGTGAAACCTAAATATAAAAACGACTACTGTAGACGAACGCTTCAAACTCGAAGAACAAAATTTGGTGAGCCAAGTGGGATCTGTGTACTGATCATTCCCACCAAGTATCATCAAGATTGGGTGAAAAAATATTTGCTGGTATTTCGGAAACTCGTTAATTCTTAGAAGCTTGGCAACACCTCTCAATGAAAGTGGTTTTCCACAGTCTGTGCCTAGGGCTATTTGAAGAGGAAACAAACCATAGAGACAAATCTCAGAACTCCTTTATTTTGTCAAGTTTCATAGAGCTACTACAAACCATGTTGGATTTAGAGTTCCAAATTCATCTATCTATATATGAGAGAACAGAGTGAAAAATAAATATAAAAACTGCTACTGTAGACGAACGCTTCAACCTAGAAGAACAAAATTGGTGGAGCCAAGTGGGATCTGTGTACTAATCTTTAGCAACATGTATCATCAATATTGAGTGAAAAAATATTTGCTGGTATTTCGGAAACTCGTTATTTCTAGAAGCTTGGCAACCCTTCTCAATTAATGTTCTTTTCCACAGTCTGTGCCTAGGCCTCTTTAAGAGGAAACAAACAATAGAGACAAAACTGAGAACTCCTTTATTTTGTCAAGTTTCAAAGAGCTACTACAAACCATGTTGGATTTAGTGTTCCAAATTCATCTATCTATATAGGAGAGAACAGAGAGAAACCTAAATATAAAAACTGCTACTGTAGAGGAACGCTTCAACCTAGAAGAACAAAATTGGGTGAGCCAATTGGGATTTGTGTACTGATCATTACCACCAAGTATCATCAAGATTGGTTGAAAAAATATTTGCTGGTATTTCGGAAACTTGTAATTTCTTAGAAGCTTGGCAAACTCTCTCAATGAAAGTGCTTTTCCACAGTCTGTGCCTAGGGCTACTTGAAGAGGAAACAAACCATAGAGGCAAAACTGAGAACTCCTTTATTTTGTCAAGTTTCAAAGAGCTACTACAAACCATGTTGGATTTAGAGTTCCAAATTCATATGTCTATATAGGAGAGAACAGAGGGAAACCTAAATATAAAAACTGCTACTGTAGGCGAACGCTTCAACCTAGCAGAACACAATGTGGTGAGCCAAGTGGGATTTGTGTACTGATCATTAGCACCAAGTATCATCAAGATTGGGTGAAAAAATATTTGCTGGTATTTCAGAAACTCGTTATTTCTTAGAAGCTTGGCAACCCCTCTCAATGAAAGTGCTTTTCCCCAGTGTGTGACTAGTGCTAATTGAAGAGGAAACAATCCATAGAGACAAATCTCAGAACTCCTTTATTTTGTCAAGTTTCAAAGAGCTACTACAAACCATGTTGAATTTAGAGTTCCAAATTCATCTATCTATACAGGAGAGAACAGAGGGAAACCTAAATATAAAACTGCTACTGTAGACGAACGCTTCAACCTAGAAGAACAAAATTTGGTGAGCCAAGTGGGATTTGTGTACTGATCATTAGCAACAAGTATCATCAAGATTGGGTGAAGAAATATTTGCTGGTACTTCGGAAACTCGTTATTTCTTAAGCTTCGCAACCACTCTCAATGAAAGTGCTTTTCCACACTCTGTGCCTAGGGCTACTTGAAGAGGAAACAAACCATAGAGACAAAACTCAGAACTCCTTTATTTTGTCAAGTTTCAAAGAGCTACTACAAACCATGTTGGATTTAGAGTTCCAAATTCATCTTTCTATATATGAGAGAACAGAGTGAAACCTAAATATAAAAACGGCTACTGTAGAAGAACGCTTCAACCTAGAAGAACAAAATTTGGTGAGCCAAGTGGGTACTGTGTACTGATCATTACCACCAAGTATCATCAAGATTGGGTGAAAAAATATTTGCTGATATTTCGGAAACTCGTTATTTCTTAGAAGCTTGGCAACCCCTCTCAATGAAAGTGCTTTTCCACAGTCTGTGCCTAGGGATACTTGAAGAGGAAACAAACCATAGAGACAAAACTGAGAACTCCTTTATTTTGTCAAGTTTCAAAGAGCTACTACAATCCATGTTGGATTTAAAGTTCCAAATTCATCTATCTATATAGGAGAGACCAGAGAGAAACCTAAATATAATAACTGCTACTGTAGACGAACGCTTCAACCTAGAAGAACAAAATTTGGTGAGCCAAGTGGGATTTGTGTACTGATCATTACCACCAAGTATCATCAAGATTGCCTGAAAAAATATTTGCTGGTATTTTGGAAACTCGTTATTTCTTAGAAGCTTGGCAACCCATCTCAATGAAAGTGCTTCCACAGTCTGTGCCTAGGGCCACTTGAAGAGAAAACAAACCATAGAGACAAAACGGAGAACTCCTTTATTTTGTCAAGTTTCAAAGAGCTACTACAATCCATGTTGGATTTAGAGTTCCAAATTCATCTATCTATATAGGAGAGAACAGAGAGAAACCTAAATATAAAAACTGCTACTGTAGAAGAACGCTTCAACCTAGAAGAACAAAATTTGGTGAGCCAAGTGGGATCTGTGTACTGATCATTACCACCAAGTATCATCAAGATTGGGTGAAAAAATATTTGCTGGTATTTCGGAACTCGTTATTTCTTAGAAGCTTGGCAACCCCTCTCAATGAAAGTGCTTTTCCACAGTCTGTGCCTAGGTCTACTTGAAGAGGAAACAAACCATAGAGACAAAACTGAGAACTCCTTTATTTTGTCAAGTTTCAATGAGCTACTACAATCCATGTTGGATTTAGAGTTCCAAATTTATCTATCTATATAGGAGAGAACAGAGAGAAACCTAAATATAAAAACTGCTACTGTAGACGAACGTTTCAACCTAGAAGAAAAAAATTTGATGAGCCAAGTGGGATTTGTGTACTGATCATTACCACCAAGTATCATCAAGATTGGGTGCAAAAATATTTGCTGGTATTTCGGAAACTTGTAATGTCTTAGAAGCTTGGCAAACTCTCTCAATGAAAGTGCTTTTCCACAGTCTGTGCCTAGGGCTACTTGAAGAGGAAACAAACCATAGAGACAAAACTGAGAACTCTTTTATTTTGTCAAGTTTCAAAGAGCTACTACAAACGATGTTGGATTTAGAGTTCCATATTCACATATCTATATAGGAGAGAACAGAGGGAAACCTAAATATAAAAACTTCTACTGTAGGCGAACGCTTCAACCTAGAAGAACACAATTTGGTGAGCCAAGTGGGATTTGTGTACTGATCATTAGCAACCAGTATCATCAAGATTGGGTGAAAAAATATTTGCTGGTACTTCGGAAACTCGTTATTTCTTAGAAGCTTGGCAACCCCTCTCAATGAAAGTGCTTTTCCAGAGTCTGGGCCTAGGGCTACTTGAAGAGGAAACAAACCATAGAGACAAAACTGAGAACTTCTTTATTTTGTCACGTTTCAAAGAGCTTCTACAAACCATGTTGGATTAGAGTTCCAAATTCATCTATCTATATATGAGAGAACAGAGTGAAACCTAAATATAAAAACGACTATTGTAGACGAACGCTTCAACCTAGAAGAACAAAATTTGGTGAGCCAAGTGGGATATGTGTACTGATCATTACCACCAAGTATCATCAAGATTGGGTAAAAAAATATTTGCTGGTATTTCGGAAACTCGTTATTTCTTAGAAGCTTGGCAACACCTCTAA
>NW_027516103.1:0-65584 GCF_048772815.1 Callospermophilus lateralis
ACATCAAGAGGAAACAAACCTTAGAGATAGAACGTAGAACTACTGTATTGTGTCAAGTTTCAAGAAGCTAGCACAAACCGTGTTTGATTTAGAGTTCTAACTGCATCTGTCAATATAGGAGAAAACAGAGTGAAACCTAAAAATTCAAACTGTTACTGCAAACGAATGCTTCAACGTAAAAGAACGAAACTTGAGCATCCAAGTGGGATTGGTGTACTGATCATTACTTGAAAGTATCATGAAGATTGGATGAAAAAATATATGTTGAGATTTCAGGAGCTCTAGTGTTTTGGAAGTTTGGCAACCCCTTCAATATGAGTGTTATTCGCCAGTCCCTGCTTTAGGCTACATCAAGAGGAAACAAACCTTAGAGACAGAACGTAGAACTAATGTATTGTGTCAAGTTTCAAGAAGCTAGCACAAACCGTATTTGATTTAGAGTTCGAACGCATCTGTCAATATAGTAGAAAACAGAGTGAAACCTAAAAATTCAAACTGTTACTGCAAACGAATGCTTCAACCTAGGAGAACGAAACGTGGGCATCCAAGTTTGATTGGTGTACTGCTCATTACTTGAAAGTATCATGAAGCTCGGAAGCAAAAATCTATGTTGAGATTTCAGGAGACTCTAGTGTTTTGGCCGCCTAACAACGCCTTTCATTGAATGTTTCATTCACCAGTATCTGCTTAAAGCTACATCAAGAGGAAACAAACCTTAGAGATAGAACGTAGAACTACTGTATTGTGTCAAGTTTCAAGAAGCTAGCACAAACCGTGTTTGATTTAGAGTTCTAACTGCATCTGTCAATATAGGAGAAAACAGAGTGAAACCTAAAAATTCAAACTGTTACTGCAAACGAATGCTTCAACGTAAAAGAACGAAACTTGAGCATCCAAGTGGGATTGGTGTACTGATCATTACTTGAAAGTATCATGAAATTGGATGAAAAAATATATGTTGAGATTTCAGGAGACTCTAGTGTTTTGGAAGTTTGGCAACCCCTTCAATATGAGTGTTATTCGCCAGTCTCTGCTTTAGGCTACATCAAGAGGAAACAAACCTTAGAGATAGATCGTAGAACTAATGTATTGTGTCAAGTTTCAAGAAGCTAGCACAAACCGTGTTTGATTTAGAGTTCGAACGCATCTGTCAATATAGTAGAAAACAGAGTGAAACCTAAAAATTCAAACTGTTACTGCAAACGAATGCTTCAACCTAGGAGAACGAAACGTGGGCATCCAAGTTTGATTGGTGTACTGCTCATTACTTGAAAGTATCATGAAGGTCGGAAGCAAAAATTTATGTTGAGATTTCAGGAGACTCTAGTGTTTTGGCAGCCTAACAACGCCTTTCATTGACTGTGTCATTCACCAGTATCTGGTTAAGGCTACATCAAGAGGAATCAAACCTTAGAAATAGAACGTAGAACTACTGTATTGTGTCAAGTTTCAAGAAGCTAGCACAAACCGTGTTTGATTTAGAGTTCTAACTGCATCTGTCAATATAGGAGAAAACAGAGTGAAACCTAAAAATTCAAACTGTTACTGCAAACGAATGCTTCAACGTAAAAGAATGAAACTTGAGCATCCAAGTGGGATTGGTGTACTGATCATTACTTGAAAGTATCATGAAGATTGGATGAAAAAATATATGTTGAGATTTTGGAGACTCTAGTGTTTTGGAAGTTTGGCAACCCCTTCAATATGAGTGTTATTCGCCAGTCCCTGCTTTAGGCTACATCAAGAGGAAACAAACCTTAGAGATAGAACGTAGAACTAATGTATTGTGTCAAGTTTTAAGAAGCTAGCACAAACCGTGTTTGATTTGGAGTTCTAACTGCATCTGTCAATATAGGAGAAAACAGAGTGAAACCTAAAAATTCAAACTGTTACTGCAAACGAATGCTTCAACGTAAAAGAACGAAACTTGAGCATCCAAGTGGGATTGGTGTACTGATCATTACTTCAAAGTATCATGAAGATTGGATGAAAAAATATATATTGTGATTTCAGGAGACTCTAGTATTTTGGAAGTTTGGCAACTTTTTTCATTATAAGTGTTATTCGCCAGTCCCTGCTTTAGGCTTCATCAAGAGGAAACAAACCTTAGAGACAGAACGTAGAACTAATGTACTGTGTCAAGTTTCAAGAAGCTAGCACAAACCGTATTTGATTTAGAGTTCGAACGCATCTGTCAATATAGGAGAAAACAGAGTGAAACCTAAAAATTCAAACTGTTACTGCAAACGAATGCTTCAACCTAGGAGAACGAAACTTGGGCATCCAAGTTTGATTGGTGTACTGCTCATTACTTGAAAGTATCATGAAGCTCGGAAGCAAAAATTTATGTTGAGATTTCAGGAGACTCTAGTGTTTTGGCCGCCTAACAACGCCTTTCATTGAATGTTTCATTCACCAGTATCTGCTTAAAGCTACATCAAGAGGAAACAAACCTTAGAGATAGAACGTAGAACTACTGTATTGTGTCAAGTTTCAAGAAGCCAGCACAAACCGTGTTTGATTTAGAGTTCTAACTGCATCTGTCAATATAGGAGAAAACAGAGTGAAACCTAAAAATTCAAACTGTTACTGCAAACGAATGCTTCAACGTAAAAGAACGAAACTTGAGCATCCAAGTGGAATTGGTGTACTGATCATTACTTGAAAGTATCATGAAGATTGGATGAAAAAATATATGTTGAGATTTCAGGAGACTCTAGTGTTTTGGAAGTTTGGCAACCCCTTCAATATGAGTGTTATTCGCCAGTCCCTGCTTTAGGCTACATCAAGAGGAAACAAACCTTAGAGATAGAACGTAGAACTAATGTATTGTGTCAAGTTTCAAGAAGCTAGCACAAACTGTGTTTGATATAGTTCGAACTGCGTCTGTCAATATAGTAGAAAACAGAGTGAAACCTAAAAATTCAAACTGTTACTGCAAACGACTGCTTCAACCTAGGAGAATGAAACTTGGGCATCCAAGTTTGATTGGTGTACTGCTCATTACTTGAAAGTATCTTGAAGCTCGGAAGCAAAAATTTATGTTGAGATTTCAGGAGACTCTAGTGTTTTGGCCGCCTAACAACGCCTTTCATTGAATGTTTCATTCACCAGTATCTGCTTAAAGCTACATCAAGAGGAAACAAACCTTAGAGACAGAACGTAGAACTACTGTATTGTGTCAAGTTTCAAGAAGCTAGCACAAACCGTGTTTGATTTAGAGTTCTAACTGCATCTGTCAATATAGGAGAAAACAGAGTGAAACCTAAAAATTCAAACTGTTACTGCAAACGAATGCTTCAACGTAAAAGAACGAAACTTGAGCATCCAAGTGGGATTGGTGTACTGATCATTACTTGAAAGTATCATGAAGATTGGATGAAAAAATATATGTTGAGATTTCAGGAGACTCTAGTGTTTTGGAAGTTTGGCAACCCCTTCAATATGAGTGTTATTCGCCAGTCCCTGCTTTAGGCTACATCAAGAGGAAACAAACCTTAGAGATAGATCGTAGAACTAATGTATTGTGTCAAGTTTCAAGAAGCTAGCACAAACCGTGTTTGATTTAGAGTTCGAACGCATCTGTCAATATAGTAGAAAACAGAGTGAAACCTAAAAATTCAAACTGTTACTGCAAACGAATGCTTCAACCTAGGAGAACGAAACGTGGGCATCCAAGTTTGATTGTGTACTGCTCATTACTTGAAAGTATTCATGAAGGTCGGAAGCAAAAATTTATGTTGAGATTTCAGGAGACTCTAGTGTTTTGGCAGCCTAACAACGCCTTTCATTGAATGTGTCATTCACCAGTATCTGCTTAAGTCTACATCAAGAGGAAACAAACCTTAGAGATAGAACGTAGAACTACTCTATTGTGTCAAGTTTCAAGAAGCTAGCACAAACCATGTTTGATTTGGCGTTCTAACTGCATCTGTCAATATAGGAGAAAACAGAGTGAAACCTAAAAATTCAAACTGTTACTGCAAACGAATGCTTCAACGTAAAAGAACGAAAACTTGAGCATCCCAGTGGGATTGGTGTACTGCTCATTACTTGAAAGTATCATGAACATTGGATGAAAAAATATATGTTGAGATTTTGGAGACTCTAGTGTTTTGGAAGTTTGGCATCCCTTCAATATGAGTGTTATTCGCCAGTCCCTGCTTTAGGCTACACCAAGAGGAAACAAACCTTAGAGAGAGAACGTAGAACTAATGTATTGTGTCAAGTTTCAAGAAGCTAGCACAAACCGTGTTTGATTTGGAGTTCTAACTGCATCTGTCAATATAGGAGAAAACAGAGTGAAACCTAAAAATTCAAACTGTTACTGCAAACGAATGCTTCAACGTAAAGGAACGAATCTTGAGCATCCAAGTGGGATTGGTGTACTGATCATTACTTGAAAGTATCATGAAGATTGGATGAAAAAATATATATTGAGATTTCAGGAGACTCTAGTGTTTTGGAAGTTTGGCAACTTTTTTCATTATAAGTGTTATTCGCCAGTCCCTGCTTTAGGCTTCATCAAGAGGAAACTAACCTTAGAGACAGAAGCGTAGAACTAATGTATTGTGTCAAGTTTCAAGAAGCTAGCACAAACCGTATTTCATTTAGAGTTCGAACGCATCTGTCAATATAGTAGAAAACAGAGTGAAACCTAAAAATTCAAACTGTTACTGCAAACGAATGCTTCAACCTAGGAGAACGAAACTTGGGCATCCAAGTTTGATTGGTGTACTGCTCATTACTTGAAAGTATCATGAAGCTCGGAAGCAAAAATTTATGTTGAGATTTCAGGAGACTCTAGTGTTTTGGCAGCCTAACAACGCCTTTCATTGAATGTGTCATTCACCTGTATCTGGTTAAGGCTACATCACGAGGAATCAAACCTTAGAAATAGAACGCAGAACTACTGTATTGCGTCAAGTTTCAAGAAGCTAGCACAAACCGTGCTTGATTTAGAGTTCTAACTGCATCTGTCAATATAGGAGAAAACAGAGTGAAACCTAAAAATTCAAACTGTTACTGCAAACGAATGCTTCAACGTAAAAGAATGAAACTTGAGCATCCAAGTGGGATTGGTGTACTGATCATTACTTGAAAGTATCATGAAGATTGGATGAAAAAATATATGTTGAGATTTTGGAGACTCTAGTGTTTTGGAAGTTTGGCAACCCCTTCAATATGAGTGTTATTCGCCAGTCCCTGCTTTAGGCTACATCAAGAGGAAACAAACCTTAGAGACAGAACGTAGAACTAATGTATTGTGTCAAGTTTCAAGAAGCTAGCACAAACCGTATTTGATTTAGAGTTCGAAAGCATCTGTCATATAGTAGAAAACAGAGTGAAACCTAAAAATTCAAACTGTTACTGCAAACGAATGCTTCAACCTAGGAGAATGAAACTTGGGCATCCAAGTTTGATTGGTGTACTGCTCATTACTTGAAAGTATCATGAAGCTCGGAAGCAAAAATCTATGTTGAGATTTCAGGAGACTCTAGTGTTTTGGCCGCCTAACAACGCCTTTCATTGAATGTTTCATTCACCAGTATCTGCTTAAAGCTACATCAAGAGGAAACAAACCTTAGAGATAGAACGTAGAACTACTGTATTGTGTCAAGTTTCAAGAAGCTAGCACAAACCGTGTTTGATTGGAGTTCTAACTGCATCTGTCAATATAGGAGAAAACAGAGTGAAACCTAAAAATTCAAACTGTTACTGGCAAACGAATGCTTCAACGTAAAAGAACGAAACTTGAGCATCCAAGTGGAATTGGTGTACTGATCATTACTTGAAAGTATCATGAAGATTGGATGAAAAAATATATGTTGAAATTTCAGGAGACTCTAGTTTTTGGAAGTTTGGCAACCCCTTTCATTATAAGTGTTATTCGCCAGTCCCTGCTTTAGGCTACATCAAGAGGAAACAAACCTTAGAGATAGAACATAGAACTAATGTATTGTGTCAAGTTTCAAGAAGCTAGCACAAACCGTGTTTGATATAGTTCGAACTGCATCTGTCAATATAGGAGAAAACAGAGTGAAACCTAAAAATTCAAACTGTTACTGCAAACGAATGCTTCAACCTAGGAGAACGAAACTTGGGCATCCAAGTTTGATTGGTGTACTGCTCATTACTTGAAAGTATCATGAAGGTCGGAAGCAAAAATTTATGTTGAGATTTCAGGAGACTCTAGTGTTTTGGCAGCCTAACAACGCCTTTCATTGAATGTGTCATTCACCTGTATCTGGTTAAGGCTACATCACGAGGAATCAAACCTTAGAAATAGAACGCAGAACTACTGTATTGCGTCAAGTTTCAAGAAGCTAGCACAAACCGTGCTTGATTTAGAGTTCTAACTGCATCTGTCAATATAGGAGAAAACAGAGTGAAACCTAAAAATTCAAACTGTTACTGCAAACGAATGCTTCAACGTAAAAGAATGAAACTTGAGCATCCAAGTGGGATTGGTGTACTGATCATTACTTGAAAGTATCATGAAGATTGGATGAAAAAATATATGTTGAGATTTTGGAGACTCTAGTGTTTTGGAAGTTTGGCAACCCTTCAATATGAGTGTTATTCGCCAGTCCCTGCTTTAGGCTACATCAAGAGGAAACAAACCTTAGAGACAGAACGTAGAACTAATGTATTGTGTCAAGTTTCAAGAAGCTAGCACAAACCGTATTTGATTTAGAGTTCGAACGCATCTGTCAATATAGTAGAAAACAGAGTGAAACCTAAAAATTCAAACTGTTACTGCAAACGAATGCTTCAACCTAGGAGAACGAAACTTGGGCATCCAAGTTTGATTGGTGTACTGCTCATTACTTGAAAGTATCATGAAGCTCGGAAGCAAAAATCTATGTTGAGATTTCAGGAGACTCTAGTGTTTTGGCCGCCTAACAACGCCTTTCATTGAATGTTTCATTCACCAGTATCTGCTTAAAGCTACATCAAGAGGAAACAAACCTTAGAGATAGAACGTAGAACTACTGTATTGTGTCAAGTTTCAAGAAGCAGCACAAACCGTGTTTGATTTAGAGTTCTAACTGCATCTGTCAATATAGGAGAAAACAGAGTGAAACCTAAAAATTCAAACTGTTACTGCAAACGAATGCTTCAACGTAAAAGAACGAAACTTGAGCATCCAAGTGGGATTGGTGTACTGATCATTACTTGAAAGTATCATGAAATTGGATGAAAAAATATATGTTGAGATTTCAGGAGACTCTAGTGTTTTGGAAGTTTGGCAATCCCTTCAATATGAGTGTTATTCGCCAGTCTCTGCTTTAGGCTACATCAAGAGGAAACAAACCTTAGAGATAGATCGTAGAACTAATGTATTGTGTCAAGTTTCAAGAAGCTAGCACAAACCGTGTTTGATTTAGAGTTCGAACGCATCTGTCAATATAGTAGAAAACAGAGTGAAACCTAAAAATTCAAACTGTTACTGCAAACGAATGCTTCAACCTAGGAGAACGAAACGTGGGCATCCAAGTTTGATTGGTGTACTGCTCATTACTTGAAAGTATCATGAAGGTCGGAAGCAAAAATTTATGTTGAGATTTCAGGAGACTCTAGTGTTTTGGCCGCCTAACAACACCTTTCATTGAATGTGTCATTCACCAGTATCTGCTTAAGTCTACATCAAGAGGAAACAAACCTTAGAGATAGAACGTAGAACTACTCTATTGTGTCAAGTTTCAAGAAGCTAGCACAAACCGTGTTTGATTTGGAGTTCTAACTGCATCTGTCAATATAGGAGAAAACAGAGTGAAACCTAAAAATTCAAACTGGTACTGCAAACGAATGCTTCAACATAAAAGAACGAAACTTGAGCATCCAAGTGGAATTGGTGTACTGATCATTACTTGAAAGTATCATGAAGATTGGATGAAAAAATATTGTTGAAATTTCAGGAGACTTTAGTTTTTGGAAGTTTGGCAACTCCTTTCATTATAAGTGTTATTCGCCAGTCCCTGCTTTAGGCTACATCAAGAGGAAACAAACCTTAGAGATAGAACATAGAACTAATGTATTGTGTCAAGTTTCAAGAAGCTAGCACAAACCGTGTTTGATATAGTTCGAACTGCATCTGTCAATATAGGAGAAAACAGAGTGAAACCTAAAAATTCAACTGTTACTGCAAACGAAATGCTTCAACCTAGGAGAACGAAACTTGGGCATCCAAGTTTGATTGGGTGTACTGCTCATTACTTGAAAGTATCATGAAGGTCGGAAGCAAAAATTTATGTTGAGATTTCAGGAGACTCTAGTGTTTTGGCAGCCTAACAACGCCTTTCATTGAATGTGTCATTCACCTGTATCTGGTTAAGGCTACATCACGAGGAATCAAACCTAGAAATAGAACGCAGAAACTACTGTATTGTGTCAAGTTTCAAGAAGCTAGCACAAACCGTGTTTGATTTTAGAGTTCTAACTGCATCTGTCAATATAGGAGAAAACAGAGTGAAACCTAAAAAATTCAAACTGTTACTGCAAGCGAATGCTTCAACGTAAAAGAATGAAACTTGAGCATCCAAGTGGGATTGGTGTACTGATCATTACTTGAAAGTATCATGAAGATTGGATGAAAAAATATATGTTGAGATTTTGGAGACTCTAGTGTTTTGGAATTTTGGCAACCCCTTCAATATGAGTGTTATTCGCCAGTCCCTGCTTTAGGCTACATCAAGAGGAAACAAACCTTAGAGATAGACCGTAGAACTAATGTGTTGTGTCAAGTTTCAGAAGCTAGCACAAACCGTATTTGATTTGGAGTTCTAAGTGCATCTGTCAATATAGGAGAAACAGAGTGAAAACTAAAATTCAAACTGTTACTGCAAACGAATGCTTCAACGTAAAAGAACGAAACTTGAGCATCCAAGTGGGATGGGTGTACTGATCATTACTTGAAAGTATCATGAAGATTGGATGAAAAAATATATGTTGAGATTTCAGGAGGACTCTAGTGTTTTGGAAGTTTGGCAACCCCTTCAATATGAGTGTTATTCGCCAGTCCCTGCTTTAGGCTACATCAAGAGGAAACAAACCTTAGAGACAGAACGTAGAACTAATGTATTGTGTCAAGTTCAAGAAGATAGCACAAACCGTATTTGATTTAGAGTTCGAACGCATCTGTCAATATAGTAGAAAACAGAGTGAAACCTAAAAATTCAAACTGTTACTGCAAACGAATGCTTCAACCAGGAGAACGAAACTTCGGCATCCAAGTTTGATTGGTGTACTGCTCATTACTTGAAAGTATCATGAAGCTCGGAAGCAAAAATTTATGTTGAGATTTCAGGAGACTCTAGTGTTTTGGCCGCCTAACAACGCCTTTCATTGAATGTTTCATTCACCAGTATCTGCTTAAAGCTACATCAAGAGAAACAAACCTAGAGATAGAACGTAGAACTACTGTATTGTGTCAAGTTTCAAGAAGCTAGCACAAACCGTGTTTGATTTAGAGTTCTAACTGCATCTGTCAATATAGGAGAAAACAGAGTGAAACCTAAAAAATTCAAACTGTTACTGCAAACGAATGCTTCAACGTAAAAGAACGAAACTTGAGCATCCAAGTGGAATTGGTGTACTGATCGTTACTTGAAAGTATCATTAATATTGGATGAAAAAATATATGTTGAGATTTCAGGAGACTCTAGTGTTTTGGAAGTTTGGCAACTCCTTTCATTATAAGTGTTTTTCGCCAGTCCCTGCTTTAGGCTACATCCAGAGGAAACAAACCTTAGAGATAGAACATAGAACTAATGTATTCTGTCAAGTTTCAAGAAGCTAGCACAAACCGTGTTTGATATAGTTCGAACTGCATCTGTCAATATAGGAGAAAACAGAGTGAAACCTAAAAATTCAAACTGTTACTGCAAACGAATGCTTCAACCTAGGAGAACGAAACTTGGGCATCCAAGTTTGATTGGTGTACTGCTCATTACTTGAAAGTATCATGAAGGTCGGAAGCAAAAATTTATGTTGAGAATTCAGGAGACTCTAGTGTTTTGGCCGCCTAACAACGCCTTTCATTGAATGTTTCATTCACCAGTATCTGATTAAAGCTACATCAAGAGGAAACAAACCTTAGAGATAGAACGTAGAACTACTGTATTGTGTCAAGTTTCAAGAAGTTAGCACAAACCGTGTTTGATTTAGAGTTCTAACTGCATCTGTCAATATAGGAGAAAACAGAGTGAAACCTAAAAATTCAAACTGTTACTGCCAACGAATGCTTCAACGTAAAAGAACGAAACTTGAGCATCCAAGTGGGATTGTGTGTACTGATCATTACTTGAAAGTATCATGAAGATTGGATGAAAAAATATATGTTGAGATTTCAGGAGACTCTAGAGTTTTGGAAGTTTGGCAACCCCTTCAATATGAGTGTTATTCGCCAGTCCCTGCTTTAGGCTACATCAAGAGGAAACAAACCTTAGAGACAGAACGTAGAACTAATGTATTGTGTCAAGTTTCAAGAAGCTAGCACAAACCGTATTTGATTTAGAGTTCGAACGCATCTGTCAATATAGTAGAAAACAGAGTGAAACCTAAAAATTCAAACTGTTACTGCAAACGAATGCTTCAACCTAGGAGAACGAAACTTGGGCATCCAAGTTTGATTGGTGTACTGCTCATTACTTGAAAGTATCATGAAGCTCGGAAGCAAAAATTTATGTTGAGATTCAGGAGACTCTAGTGTTTTGGCCGCCTAACAACGCCTTTCATTGAATGTTTCATTCACCAATATCTGCTTAAAGCTACCATCAAGAGGGAAACAAACCTTAGAGATAGAACGTAGAACTACTGTTTTCTGTCAAGTTTCAAGAAGCTAGCACAAACCGTGTTTGATTTAGAGTTCTAACTGCATCTGTCAATATAGGAGAAAACAGAGTGAAACCTAAAAATTCAAACTGTTACTGCAAACGAATGCTTCAACGTAAAAGAACGAAACTTGAGCATCCAAGTGGGATTGGTGTACTGATCATTACTTGAATGTATCATGAAGATTGGATGAAATAATATATATTGAGATTTCAGGAGACTCTAGTGTTTTGGAAGTTTGGCAACTCCTTTCATTATAAGTGTTATTCGCCAGACCCTGCTTTAGGCTACATCAAGAGGAAACAAACCTTAGAGATAGAAGGTAGAACTAATGTATTGTGTCAAGTTTCAAGAAGCTAGCACAATCCGTGTTTGATAGAGTTCGAACTGCATCTGTCAATATAGGAGAAAACAGAGTGAAACCTAAATATTCAAACTGTTACTGCAAACGAATGCTTCAACGTAAAAGAAATGAAACTTGAGCATCCAAGTGGGATTGGTGTACTGCTCATTACTTGAAAGTATCATGAACATTGGATGAAAAAATATATGTTGAGATTTTGGAGACTCTAGTGTTTTTGGAAGTTTGGCATCCCCTTCAATATGAGTGTTATTCGCCAGTCCCTGCTTTAGGCTACATCAAGAGGAAACAAACCTTAGAGATAGAACGTAGAACTAATGTATTGTGTCAAGTTTCAAGAAGCTAGCACAAACCGTGTTTGATTTGGAGTTCTAACTGCATCTGTCAATATAGGAGAAAACAGAGTGAAACCTAAAAATTCAAACTGTTACTGCAAACGAATGCTTCAACGTAAAAGAACGAAACTGAGCATCCAAGTGGGGTTGGTGTACTGATCATTACTTGAAAGTATCATGAAGATTGGAAGAAAAAATATATATTGAGATTTCAGGAGACTCTAGTGTTTTGGAAGTTTGGCAACTTTTTTCATTATAAGTGTTATTCGCCAGTCCCTGCTTTAGGCTTCATCAAGAGGAAACAAACCTTAGAGACAGAACGTAGAACTAATGTTATTGTGTCAAGTTTCAAGAAGCTAGCACAAACCGTATTTGATTTAGAGTTCGAACGCATCTGTCAATATAGTAGAAAACAGAGTGAAACCTAAAAATTCAAACTGTTACTGCAAACGAATGCTTCAACCTAGGAGAACGAAACTTGGGCATCCAAGTTTGATTGGTGTACTGCTCATTACTTGAAAGTATCATGAAGCTCGGAAGCAAAAATTTATGTTGAGATTTCAGGAGACTCTAGTGTTTTGGCCGCCTAACAACGCCTTTCATTGAATGTTTCATTCACCAGTATCTGCTTAAAGCTACATCAAGAGGAAACAAACCTTAGAGATAGAACGTAGAACTACTGTATTGTGTCAAGTTTCAAGAAGCTAGCACAAACCGTGTTTGATTTAGAGTTCTAACTGAATCTGTCAATATAGGAGAAAACAGAGTGAAACCTAAAAATTCAAACTGTTACTGCAAACGAATGCTTCAACGTAAAAGAACGAAACTTGAGCATCCAAGTGGGATTGGTGTACTGATCATTACTTGAAAGTATCATGAAGATTGGATGAAAAAATATATGTTCAGATTTCAGGAGACTCTAGTGTTTTGGAAGTTTGGCAACCCCTTCAATATGAGTGTTATTCGCCAGTCCCTGCTTTAGGCTACATCAAGAGGAAACAAACCTTAGAGACAGAACGTAGAACTAATGTATTGTGTCAAGTTTCAAGAAGCTAGCACAAACCGTGTTTTATATAGTTCGAACTGCATCTGTCAATATAGGAGAAAACAGAGTGAAACCTAAAAATTCAAACTGTTACTGCAAACGAATGCTTCAACGCAAAAGAACGAAACTTGAGCATCCAAGTGGGATTGGTGTACTGATCATTACTTGAAAGTATCATGAAGATTGGATGAAAAAATATATATTGAGATTTCAGGAGACTCTAGTGTTTTGGAAGTTTGGCACCTTTTTTCATTATAAGAGTTATTCGCCAGTCCCTGCTTTAGGCTTCATCAAGAGGAAACAAACCTTAGAGACAGAATGTAGAACTAATGTATTGTGTCAATTTACAAGAAGCTAGCACAAACCGTATTTGATTTAGAGTTCGAACGCATCTGTCAATATAGTAGAAAACAGAGTGAAACCTAAACATTCAAACTGTTACTGCAAACGAATGCTTCAACCTAGGAGAACGAAACTTGGGCATCCAAGTTTGATTGGTGTACTGCTCATTACTTGAAAGTATCATGAAGCTCGGAAGCAAAAATTTATGTTGAGGTTTCAGGAGACTCTAGTGTTTTGGCTGCCTAACAACGCCTTTCATTGACTGTGTCATTCACCAGTATCTGGTTAAGGCTACATCAAGAGGAATCAAACCTTAGAAATAGAACGTAGAACTACTGTATTGTGTCAAGTTTCAAGAAGCTAGCACAAACCGTGTTTGATTTAGAGTTCTAACTGCATCTGTCAATATAGGTGAAAACAGAGTGAAACCTAAAAATTCAAACTGTTACTGCAAACGAATGCTTCAACGTAAAAGAATGAAACTTGAGCATCCAAGTGGGATTGGTGTACTGATCATTACTTGAAAGTATCATGAAGATTGGATGAAGAAATATATGTTGAGATTTTGGAGACTCTAGTGTTTTGGAAGTTTGGCAACCCCTTCAATATGAGTGTTATTCGCCAGTCCCTGCTTTAGGCTACATCAAGAGGAAACAAACCTTAGAGATAGAACGTAGAACTAATGTATTGTGTCAAGTTTCAAGAAGCTAGCACAAACCGTGTTTGATTTGGAGTTCTAACTGCATCTGTCAATATAGGAGAAAACAGAGTGAAACCTAAAAATTCATACTGTTACTGCAAACGAATGCTTCCACGTAAAAGAACGAAACTTGAGCATCCAAGTGGGATTGGTGTACTGATCATTACTTGAAAGTATCATGAAGATTGGATGAAAAAATATATATTGAGATTTCAGAAGACTCTAGTGTTTTGGAAGTTTGGCAACTTTTTTCATTATAAGTGTTATTCGCCAGTCCCTGCTTTAGGCTTCATCAAGAGGAAACAAACCTTAGAGACAGAACGTAGAACTAATGTATTGTGTCAAGTTTCAAGAAGCTAGCACAAACCGTATTTGATTTAGAGTTCGAACGCATCTGTCAACATAGTAGAAAACAGAGTGAAACCTAAAAATTCAAACTGTTACTGCAAACGAATGCTTCAACCTAGGAGAACGAAACTTGGGCATCCAAGTTTGATTGGTGTACTGCTCATTACTTGAAAGTATCATGAAGCTCGGAAGCAAAAATTTATGTTGAGATTTCAGGAGACTCTAGTGTTTTGGCTGCCTAACAACGCCTTCCATTGACTGTGTCATTCACCAGTATCTGGTTAAGGCTACATCAAGAGGAATCAAACCTTAGAAATAGAACGTAGAACTACTGTATTGTGTCAAGTTTCAAGAAGCTAGCACAAACCGTGTTGGATTTAGAGTTCTAACTGCATCTGTCAATATAGGAGAAAACAGAGTGAAACCTAAAAATTCAAACTGTTACTGCAAAAGAATGCTTCAACGTAAAAGAATGAAACTTGAGCATCCAAGTGGGATTGGTGTACTGATCATTACTTGAAAGTATCATGAAGTTTGGATGAAAAAATATATGTTGAGATTTTGGAGACTCTAGTGTTTTGGAAGTTTGGCAGGCCCTTCAATATGAGTGTTATTCGCCAGTCCCTGCTTTAGGCTACATCAAGAGGAAACAAACCTTAGAGATAGAACGTAGAACTAATGTATTGTGTCAAGTTTCAAGAAGCTAGCACAAACCGTGTTTCATTTGGAGTTCTAACTGCATCTGTCAATACAGGAGAAAACAGAGTGAAACCTAAAATTTCAAACTGTTACTGCAAACGAATGCTTCAACGTAAAAGAACGAAACTTGAGCATCCAAGTGGGATTGGTGTAATGATCATTACTTGAAAGTATCCTGAAGATTGGATGAAAAAATATATATTGAGATTTCAGGAGACTCTAGTGTTTTGGAAGTTTGGCAACTTTTTTCATTATAAGTGTTATTCGCCAGTCCCTGCTTTAGGCTTCATCAAGAGGAAACAAACCTTAGAGACAGAATGTAGAACTAATGTATTGTGTCAAGTTTCAAGAAGCTAGCACAAACCGTATTTGATTTAGAGTTCGAACGCATCTGTCAATAGAGTAGAAAACAGAGTGAAACCTAAAAATTCAAACTGTTACTGCAAACGAATGCTTCAACCTAGGAGAACGAAACTTGGGCATCCAAGTTTGATTGGTGTACTGCTCATTACTTGAAAGTATCATGAAGCTCGGAAGCAAAAATTTATGTTGAGATTTCAGGAGACTCTAGTGTTTTGGCCGCCTAACAACGCATTTCATTGAATGTTTCATTCACCAGTATCTGCTTAAAGCTACATCAAGAGGAAACAAACCTTAGAGATAGAACGTAGAACTACGGTATTGTGTCAAGTTTCAAGAAGCTAGCACAAACCGTGTTTGATTTAGAGTTCTAACTGCATCTTTCAATATAGGAGAAAACAGAGTGAAACCTAAAAATTCAAACTGTTACTGCAAACGAATGCTTCAACGTAAAAGAACGAAACTTGAGCATCCAAGTGGAATTGGTGTACTGATCATTACTTGAAAGTATCATGAAGATTGGATGAAAAAATATATGTTGAGATTTCAGGAGACTCTAGTGTTTTGGAAGTTTGCCAACTCCTTTCATTATAAGTGTTATTCGCCAGTCCCTGCTTTAGGCTACATCAAGAGGAAACAAACCTTAGAGATAGAACATAGAACTAATGTATTGTGTCAAGTTTCAAGAAGCTAGCACAAACCGTGTTTGATATAGTTCGAACTGCATCTGTCAATTTAGGAGAAAACAGAGTGAAACCTAAAAATTCAAACTGTTACTGCAAACGAATGCTTCAACCTAGGAGAACGAAACTTGGGCATCCAAGTTTGATTGGTGTACTGCTCATTACTTGAAAGTATCATGAAGCTCGGAAGCAAAAATTTATGTTGAGATTTCAGGAGACTCTAGTGTTTTGGCCGCCTAACAACGCCTTTCATTGAATGTTTCATTCACCAGTATCTGCTTAAAGCTACATCAAGAGGAAACAAACCTCAGAGATAGAACGTAGAACTACTGTATTGTGTCAAGTTTCAAGAAGCCAGCACAAACCGTGTTTGATTTAGAGTTCCAACTGCATCTGTCAATATAGGAGAAAACAGAGTGAAACCTAAAAATTCAAACTGTTACTGCAAACGAATGCTTCAACGTAAAAGAACGAAACTTGAGCATCCAAGTGGGATTGGTGTACTGATCATTACTTGAAAGTATCATGAAGATTGGATGAAAAAATATATATTGAGATTTCAGGAGACTCTAGTGTTTTGGAAGTTTGGCAACTTTTTTCATTATAAGTGTTATTCGCCAGTCCCTGCTTTAGGCTTCATCAAGAGGAAACAAACCTTAGAGACAGAACGTAGAACTAATGTATTGTGTCAAGTTTCAAGAAGCTAGCACAAACCGTATTTGATTTAGAGTTCGAACGCATCTGTCAATATAGTAGAAAACAGAGTGAAACCTAAAAATTCAAACTGTTACTGCAAACGAATGCTTCAACCTAGGAGAACGAAACTTGGGCATCCAAGTTTGATTGGTGTACTGCTCATTACTTGAAAGTATCATGAAGCTCGGAAGCAAAAATTTATGTTGAGATTTCAGGAGACTCTAGTGTTTTGGCCGCCTAACAACGCCTTTCATTGAATGTTTCATTCACCAGTATCTGCTTAAAGCTACATCAAGAGGAAACAAACCTTAGAGATAGAACGTAGAACTACTGTATTGTGTCAAGTTTCAAGAAGCTAGCACAAACCGTGTTTGATTTAGAGTTCTAACTGCATCTGTCAATATAAGAGAAACAGAGTGAAACCTAAAAATTCAAACTGTTACTGCAAACGAATGCTTCAACGTAAAAGAACGAAACTTGAGCATCCAAGTGGGATTGGTGTACTGATCATTACTTGAAAGTATCATGAAATTGGATGAAAAAATATATGTTGAGATTTCAGGAGACTCTAGTGTTTTGGAAGTTTGGCAACCCCTTCAATATGAGTGTTATTCGCCAGTCTCTGCTTTAGGCTACATCATGAGGAAACAAACCTTAGAGATAGATCGTAGAACTAATGTATTGTGTCAAGTTTCAAGAAGCTAGCACAAACCGTGTTTGATTTAGAGTTCGAACGCATCTGTCAATATAGTAGAAAACACAGTGAAACCTAAAAATTCAAACTGTTACTGCAAACGAATGCTTCAACCTAGGAGAACGAAACGTGGGCATCCAAGTTTGATTGGTGTACTGCTCATTACTTGAAAGTATCATGAAGGTCGGAAGCAAAAATTTATGTTGAGATTTCAGGAGACTCTAGTGTTTTGGCAGCCTAACAACGCCTTTCATTGAATGTGTCATTCACCAGTATCTGCTTAAGTCTACATCAAGAGGAAACAAACCTTAGAGATAGAACGTAGAACTACTGTATTGTGTCAAGTTTCAAGAAGCTAGCACAAACCGTGTTTGATTTGGAGTTCTAACTGCATCTGTCAATATAGGAGAAAACAGAGTGAAACCTAAAAATTCAAACTGTTACTGCAAACGAATGCTTCAACGTAAAAGAACGAAACTTGAGCATCCAAGTGGGATTGGTGTACTGATCATTACTTGAAAGTATCATGAAGATTGGATGAAAAAATATATATTGAGATTTCAGGAGACTCTAGTGTTTTGGAAGTTTGGCAACTTTTTTCATTATAAGTGTTATTCGCCAGTCCCTGCTTTAGGCTTCATCAAGAGGAAACAAACCTTAGAGACAGAACGTAGAACTAATGTATTGTGTCAACTTTCAAGAAGCTACCACAAACCGTATTTGATTTAGAGTTCGAACGCATCTGTCAATATAGTAGAAAACAGAGTGAAACCTAAAAATTCAAACTGTTACTGCAAACGAATGCTTCAACCTAGGAGAACGAAACTTGGGCATCCAAGTTTGATTGGTGTACTGCTCATTACTTGAAAGTATCATGAAGGTCGGAAGCAAAAATTTATGTTGAGATTTCAGGAGACTCTAGTGTTTTGGCTGCCTAACAACGCCTTCCATTGACTGTGTCATTCACCAGTATCTGGTTAAGGCTACATCAAGAGGAATCAAACCTTAGAAATAGAACGTAGAACTACTGTATTGTGTCAAGTTTCAAGAAGCTAGCACAAACCGTGTTGGATTTAGAGTTCTAACTGCATCTGTCAATATAGGAGAAGACAGAGTGAAACCTAAAAATTCAAACTGTTACTGCAAACGAATGCTTCAACGTAAAAGAACGAAACTTGAGCATCCAAGTGGGATTGGTGTACTGATCATTACTTGAAAGTATCATGAAATTGGATGAAAAAATATATGTTGAGATTTCAGGAGACTCTAGTGTTTTGGAAGTTTGGCAACCCCTTCAATATGAGTGTTATTCGCCAGTCTCTGCTTTAGGCTACATCAAGAGGAAACAAACCTTAGAGATAGATCGTAGAACTAATGTATTGTGTCAAGTTTCAAGAAGCTAGCACAAACCGTGTTTGATTTAGAGTTCGAACGCATCTGTCAATATAGTAGAAAACACAGTGAAACCTAAAAATTCAAACTGTTACTGCAAACGAATGCTTCAACCTAGGAGAACGAAACGTGGGCATCCAAGTTTGATTGGTGTACTGCTCATTACTTGAAAGTATCATGAAGGTCGGGAAAAAAAATTTATGTTGAGATTTCAGGAGACTCTAGTGTTTTGGCAGCCTAACAACGCCTTTCATTTAATGTGTCATTCACCAGTATCTGCTTAAGTCTACATCAAGAGGAAACAAACCTTAGAGATAGAACGTAGAACTACTGTATTGTGTCAAGTTTCAAGAAGCTAGCACAACCGTGTTTGATTTGGAGTTCTAACTGCATCTGTCAATATAGGAGAAAACAGAGTGAAACCTAAAAATTCAAACTGTTACTGCAAACGAATGCTTCAACGTAAAAGAACGAAACTTGAGCATCCAAGTGGGATTGGTGTACTGATCATTACTTGAAAGTATCATGAAGATTGGATGAAAAAATATATATTGAGATTTCAGGAGACTCTAGTGTTTTGGAAGTTTGGCAACTTTTTTCATTATAAGTGTTATTCGCCAGTCCCTGCTTTAGGCTTCATCAAGAGGAAACAAACCTTAGAGACAGAACGTAGAACTAATGTATTGTGTCAAGTTTCAAGAAGCTACCACAAACCGTATTTGATTTAGAGTTCGAACGCATCTGTCAATATAGTAGAAAACAGAGTGAAACCTAAAAATTCAAACTGTTACTGCAAACGAATGCTTCAACCTAGGAGAACGAAACTTGGGCATCCAAGTTTGATTGGTGTACTGCTCATTACTTGAAAGTATCATGAAGCTCGGAAGCAAAAATTTATGTTGAGATTTCAGGAGACTCTAGTGTTTTGGCCGCCTAACAACGCATTTCATTGAATGTTTCATTCACCAGTATCTGCTTAAAGCTACATCAAGAGGAAACAAACCTTAGAGATAGAACGTAGAACTACGGTATTGTGTCAAGTTTCAAGAAGCTAGCACAAACCGTGTTTGATTTAGAGTTCTAACTGCATCTTTCAATATAGGAGAAAACAGAGTGAAACCTAAAAATTCAAACTGTTACTGCAAACGAATGCTTCAACGTAAAAGAACGAAACTTGAGCATCCAAGTGGAATTGGTGTACTGATCATTACTTGAAAGTATCATGAAGATTGGATGAAAAAATATATGTTGAGATTTCAGGAGACTCTAGTGTTTTGGAAGTTTGCCAACTCCTTTCATTATAAGTGTTATTCGCCAGTCCCTGCTTTAGGCTACATCAAGAGGAAACAAACCTTAGAGATAGAACATAGAACTAATGTATTGTGTCAAGTTTCAAGAAGCTAGCACAAACCGTGTTTGATATAGTTCGAACTGCATCTGTCAATTTAGGAGAAAACAGAGTGAAACCTAAAAATTCAAACTGTTACTGCAAACGAATGCTTCAACCTAGGAGAACGAAACTTGGGCATCCAAGTTTGATTGGTGTACTGCTCATTACTTGAAAGTATCATGAAGCTCGGAAGCAAAAATTTATGTTGAGATTTCAGGAGACTCTAGTGTTTTGGCCGCCTAACAACGCCTTTCATTGAATGTTTCATTCACCAGTATCTGCTTAAAGCTACATCAAGAGGAAACAAACCTCAGAGATAGAACGTAGAACTACTGTATTGTGTCAAGTTTCAAGAAGCCAGCACAAACCGTGTTTGATTTAGAGTTCCAACTGCATCTGTCAATATAGGAGAAAACAGAGTGAAACCTAAAAATTCAAACTGTTACTGCAAACGAATGCTTCAACGTAAAAGAACGAAACTTGAGCATCCAAGTGGGATTGGTGTACTGATCATTACTTGAAAGTATCATGAAGATTGGATGAAAAAATATATATTGAGATTTCAGGAGACTCTAGTGTTTTGGAAGTTTGGCAACTTTTTTCATTATAAGTGTTATTCGCCAGTCCCTGCTTTAGGCTTCATCAAGAGGAAACAAACCTTAGAGACAGAACGTAGAACTAATGTATTGTGTCAAGTTTCAAGAAGCTAGCACAAACCGTATTTGATTTAGAGTTCGAACGCATCTGTCAATATAGTAGAAAACACAGTGAAACCTAAAAATTCAAACTGTTACTGCAAACGAATGCTTCAACCTAGGAGAACGAAACTTGGGCATCCAAGTTTGATTGGTGTACTGCTCATTACTTGAAAGTATCATGAAGCTCGGAAGCAAAAATTTATGTTGAGATTTCAGGAGACTCTAGTGTTTTGGCCGCCTAACAACGCCTTTCATTGAATGTTTCATTCACCAGTATCTGCTTAAAGCTACATCAAGAGGAAACAAACCTTAGAGATAGAACGTAGAACTACTGTATTGTGTCAAGTTTCAAGAAGCTAGCACAAACCGTGTTTGATTTAGAGTTCTAACTGCATCTGTCAATATAAGAGAAACAGAGTGAAACCTAAAAATTCAAACTGTTACTGCAAACGAATGCTTCAACGTAAAAGAACGAAACTTGAGCATCCAAGTGGGATTGGTGTACTGATCATTACTTGAAAGTATCATGAAATTGGATGAAAAAATATATGTTGAGATTTCAGGAGACTCTAGTGTTTTGGAAGTTTGGCAACCCCTTCAATATGAGTGTTATTCGCCAGTCTCTGCTTTAGGCTACATCATGAGGAAACAAACCTTAGAGATAGATCGTAGAACTAATGTATTGTGTCAAGTTTCAAGAAGCTAGCACAAACCGTGTTTGATTTAGAGTTCGAACGCATCTGTCAATATAGTAGAAAACACAGTGAAACCTAAAAATTCAAACTGTTACTGCAAACGAATGCTTCAACCTAGGAGAACGAAACGTGGGCATCCAAGTTTGATTGGTGTACTGCTCATTACTTGAAAGTATCATGAAGGTCGGAAGCAAAAATTTATGTTGAGATTTCAGGAGACTCTAGTGTTTTGGCAGCCTAACAACGCCTTTCATTGAATGTGTCATTCACCAGTATCTGCTTAAGTCTACATCAAGAGGAAACAAACCTTAGAGATAGAACGTAGAACTACTGTATTGTGTCAAGTTTCAAGAAGCTAGCACAAACCGTGTTTGATTTGGAGTTCTAACTGCATCTGTCAATATAGGAGAAAACAGAGTGAAACCTAAAAATTCAAACTGTTACTGCAAACGAATGCTTCAACGTAAAAGAACGAAACTTGAGCATCCAAGTGGGATTGGTGTACTGATCATTACTTGAAAGTATCATGAAGATTGGATGAAAAAATATATATTGAGATTTCAGGAGACTCTAGTGTTTTGGAAGTTTGGCAACTTTTTTCATTATAAGTGTTATTCGCCAGTCCCTGCTTTAGGCTTCATCAAGAGGAAACAAACCTTAGAGACAGAACGTAGAACTAATGTATTGTGTCAACTTTCAAGAAGCTACCACAAACCGTATTTGATTTAGAGTTCGAACGCATCTGTCAATATAGTAGAAAACAGAGTGAAACCTAAAAATTCAAACTGTTACTGCAAACGAATGCTTCAACCTAGGAGAACGAAACTTGGGCATCCAAGTTTGATTGGTGTACTGCTCATTACTTGAAAGTATCATGAAGGTCGGAAGCAAAAATTTATGTTGAGATTTCAGGAGACTCTAGTGTTTTGGCTGCCTAACAACGCCTTCCATTGACTGTGTCATTCACCAGTATCTGGTTAAGGCTACATCAAGAGGAATCAAAACTTAGAAATAGAACGTAGAACTACTGTATTGTGTCAAGTTTCAAGAAGCTAGCACAAACCGTGTTGGATTTAGAGTTCTAACTGCATCTGTCAATATAGGAGAAGACAGAGTGAAACCTAAAAATTCAAACTGTTACTGCAAACGAATGCTTCAACGTAAAAGAACGAAACTTGAGCATCCAAGTGGGATTGGTGTACTGATCATTACTTGAAAGTATCATGAAATTGGATGAAAAAATATATGTTGAGATTTCAGGAGACTCTAGTGTTTTGGAAGTTTGGCAACCCCTTCAATATGAGTGTTATTCGCCAGTCTCTGCTTTAGGCTACATCAAGAGGAAACAAACCTTAGAGATAGATCGTAGAACTAATGTATTGTGTCAAGTTTCAAGAAGCTAGCACAAACCGTGTTTGATTTAGAGTTCGAACGCATCTGTCAATATAGTAGAAAACACAGTGAAACCTAAAAATTCAAACTGTTACTGCAAACGAATGCTTCAACCTAGGAGAACGAAACGTGGGCATCCAAGTTTGATTGGTGTACTGCTCATTACTTGAAAGTATCATGAAGGTCGGGAAAAAAAATTTATGTTGAGATTTCAGGAGACTCTAGTGTTTTGGCAGCCTAACAACGCCTTTCATTTAATGTGTCATTCACCAGTATCTGCTTAAGTCTACATCAAGAGGAAACAAACCTTAGAGATAGAACGTAGAACTACTGTATTGTGTCAAGTTTCAAGAAGCTAGCACAACCGTGTTTGATTTGGAGTTCTAACTGCATCTGTCAATATAGGAGAAAACAGAGTGAAACCTAAAAATTCAAACTGTTACTGCAAACGAATGCTTCAACGTAAAAGAACGAAACTTGAGCATCCAAGTGGGATTGGTGTACTGATCATTACTTGAAAGTATCATGAAGATTGGATGAAAAAATATATATTGAGATTTCAGGAGACTCTAGTGTTTTGGAAGTTTGGCAACTTTTTTCATTATAAGTGTTATTCGCCAGTCCCTGCTTTAGGCTTCATCAAGAGGAAACAAACCTTAGAGACAGAACGTAGAACTAATGTATTGTGTCAAGTTTCAAGAAGCTACCACAAACCGTATTTGATTTAGAGTTCGAACGCATCTGTCAATATAGTAGAAAACAGAGTGAAACCTAAAAATTCAAACTGTTACTGCAAACGAATGCTTCAACCTAGGAGAACGAAACTTGGGCATCCAAGTTTGATTGGTGTACTGCTCATTACTTGAAAGTATCATGAAGGTCGGAAGCAAAAATTTATGTTGAGATTTCAGGAGACTCTAGTGTTTTGGCTGAATAACAACGCCTTCCATTGACTGTGTCATTCACCAGTATCTGGCTAAGGCTACATCAAGAGGAATCAAACCTTAGAAATAGAACGTAGAACTACTGTATTGTGTCAAGTTTCAAGAAGCTAGCACAAACCGTGTTGGATTTAGAGTTCTAACTGCATCTGTCAATATAGGAGAAAACAGAGTGAAACCTAAAAATTCAAACTGTTACTGCAAACGAATGCTTCAACGTAAAAGAATGAAACTTGAGCATCCAAGTGGGATTGGTGTACTGATCATTACTTGAACGTATCATGAAGTTTGGATGAAAAAATATATGTTGAGATTTTGGAGACTCTAGTGTTTTGGAAGTTTGGCAGCCCCTTCAATATGAGTGTTATTCGCCAGTCCCTGCTTTAGGCTACATCAAGAGGAAACAAACCTTAGAGATAGAACGTAGAACTAATGTATTGTGTCAAGTGTCAAGAACCTAGCACAAACCGTGTTTCATTTGGAGTTCTAACTGCATCTGTCAATACAGGAGAAAACAGAGTGAAACCTAAAATTTCAAACTGTTACTGCAAACGAATGCTTCAACGTAAAAGAACGAAACTTGAGCATCCAAGTGGGATTGGTGTACTGATCATTACTTGAAAGTATCCTGAAGATTGGATGAAAAAATATATATTGAGATTTCAGGAGACTCTAGTGTTTTGGAAGTTTGGCAACTTTTTTCATTATAAGTGTTATTCGCCAGTCCCTGCTTTAGGCTTCATCAAGAGGAAACAAACCTTAGAGACAGAACGTAGAACTAATGTATTGTGTCAAGTTTCAAGAAGCTAGCACAAACCGTATTTGATTTAGAGTTCGAACGCATCTGTCAATATAGTAGAAAACACAGTGAAACCTAAAAATTCAAACTGTTACTGCAAACGAATGCTTCAACCTAGGAGAACGAAACTTGGGCATCCAAGTTTGATTGGTGTACTGCTCATTACTTGAAAGTATCATGAAGCTCGGAAGCAAAAATTTATGTTGAGATTTCAGGAGACTCTAGTGTTTTGGCCGCCTAACAACGCCTTTCATTGAATGTTTCATTCACCAGTATCTGCTTAAAGCTACATCAAGAGGAAACAAACCTTAGAGATAGAACGTAGAACTACGGTATTGTGTCAAGTTTCAAGAAGCTAGCACAAACCGTGTTTGATTTAGAGTTCTAACTGCATCTTTCAATATAGGAGAAAACAGAGTGAAACCTAAAAATTCAAACTGTTACTGCAAACGAATGCTTCAACGTAAAAGAACGAAACTTGAGCATCCAAGTGGAATTGGTGTACTGATCATTACTTGAAAGTATCATGAAGATTGGATGAAAAAATATATGTTGAGATTTCAGGAGACTCTAGTGTTTTGGAAGTTTGGCAACTCCTTTCATTATAAGTGTTATTCGCCAGTCCCTGCTTTAGGCTACATCAAGAGGAAACAAACCTTAGAGATAGAACATAGAACTAATGTATTGTGTCAAGTTTCAAGAAGCTAGCACAAACCGTGTTTGATATAGTTCGAACTGCATCTGTCAATATAGGAGAAAACAGAGTGAAACCTAAAAATTCAAACTGTTACTGCAAACGAATGCTTCAACCTAGGAGAACGAAACGTGGGCATCCAAGTTTGATTGGTGTACTGCTCATTACTTGAAAGTATCATGAAGGTCGGAAGCAAAAATTTATGTTGAGATTTCAGGAGACTCTAGTGTTTTGGCAGCCTAACAACGCCTTTCATTGAATGTGTCATTCACCAGTATCTGCTTAAGTCTACATCAAGAGGAAACAAACCTTAGAGATAGAACGTAGAACTACTGCATTGTGTCAAGTTTCAAGAAGGCAGCACAAACCGTGTTTGATTTGGAGTTCTAACTGCATCTGTCAATATAGGAGAAAACACAGTGAAACCTAAAAATTCAAGCTGTTACTGCAAACGAATGCTTCAACGTAAAAGAACGAAACTTGAGCATCCAAGTGGGATTGGTGTACTGATCATTACTTGAAAGTATCATGAAGATTGGATGAAAAAATATATATTGAGATTTCAGGAGACTCTAGTGTTTTAGAAGTTGGGCAACCCCTATATGAGTGTTATTCGCCAGTCCCTGCTTTAGGCTTCACCAAGAGGAAACAAACCTTAGAGACAGAACGTAGAACTAATGTATTGTGTCAAGTTTCAAGAAGCTAGCACAAACCGTATTTGATTTAGAGTTCGAACGCATCTGTCAATAAAGTAGAAAACAGAGTGAAACCTAAAAATTCAAACTGTTACTGCAAACGAATGCTTCAACCTAGGAGAACGAAACTTGGGCATCCAAGTTTGATTGGTGTACTGCTCATTACTTGAAAGTATCATGAAGCTCGGAAGCAAAAATTTATGTTGAGATTTCAGGAGACTCTAGTGTTTTGGCCGTCTAACAACGCCTTTCATTGAATGTTTCATTCACCAGTATCTGCTTAAAGCTACATCAAGAGGAAACAAACCTTAGAGATAGAACGTAGAACTACTGTATTGTGTCAAGTTTCAAGAAGCTAGCACAAACCGTGTTTGATTTGGAGTTCTAACTGCATCTGTCAATATAGGAGAAAACAGAGTGAAACCTAAAAATTCAAACTGTTAGTGCAAACGAATGCTTCAACGTAAAAGAACGAAACTTGAGCATCCAAGTGGGATTGGTGTACTGATCATTACTTGAAAGTATCATGAAGATTGGATGAAAAAATATATATTGAGATTTCAGGAGACTCTAGTGTTTTGGAAGTTTGGCAACTTTTTTCATTATAAGTGTTATTCGCCAGTCCCTGCTTTAGGCTTCATCAAGAGGAAACAAACCTTAGAGACAGAACGTAGAACTAATGTATTGTGTCAAGTTTCAAGAAGCTAGCACAAACCGTATTTGATTTAGAGTTCGAACGCATCTGTCAATATAGTAGAAAACAGAGTGAAACCTAAAAATTCAAACTGTTACTGCAAACGAATTCTTCATCCTAGGAGAACGAAACTTGGGCATATAAGTTTGATTGGTGTACTGCTCATTACTTGAAAGTATCATGAAGCTCGGAAGCAAAAATTTATGTTGAGATTTCAGGAGACTCTAGTGTTTTGGCCGCCTAACAACGCCTTTCATTGAATGTTTCATTCACCAGTATCTGCTTAAAGCTACATCAAGAGGAAACAAACCTTAGAGATAGAACGTAGAACTACTGTATTGTGTCAAGTTTCAAGAAGCTAGCACAAACCGTGTTTGATTTGGAGTTCTAACTGCATCTGTCAATATAGGAGAAAACAGAGTGAAACCTAAAAATTCAAACTGTTACTGCAAACGAATGCTTCAACGTAAAAGAATGAAACTTGAGCTTCCAAGTGGGATTGGTGTACTGATCATTACTTGAAAGTATCATGAAGATTGGATGAAAAAATACATGTTGAGATTTCAGGAGACTCTAGTGTTTTGGAAGTTTGGCAACCCCTTCAATATGAGTGTTATTCGCCAGGCCCTGCTTTAGGCTACATCAAGAGAAAACAAAACTTAGAGATAGAACGTAGAACTAATGTATTGTGTCAAGTTTCAAGAAGCTAGCATAAACCGTGTTTGATTTAGAGTTCGAACGCATCTGTCAATATAGTAGAAAACAGAGTGAATCCTAGAAATTCAAACTGTTACTGCAAACGAATGCTTCAACCTAGGAGAACGAAACGTGGGCATCCAAGTTTGATTGGTGTACTGCTCATTACTTGAAAGTATCATGAAGGTCGGAAGCAAAAATTTACGTTGAGATTTCAGGAGACTCTAGTGTTATGGCAGGCTAACAACGCCTTTCATTGAATGTGTCATTCACCAGTATCTGCTTAAGTCTACATCAAGAGGCAACAAACCTTAGAGATAGAACGTAGAACTACTGTATTGTGTCAAGTTTCAAGAAGCTAGCACAAACCGTGTTTGATTTGGAGTTCTAACTGCATCTGTCAATATAGGAGAAAACAGAGTGAAACCTAAAAATTCAAACTGTGACTGCAAACGAATGCTTCAACATAAAAGAACGAAACTTGAGCATCCAAGTGGGATTGGTGTACTGATCATTACTTGAAAGTATCATGAAGATTGGATGAAAAAATATATATTGAGATTTCAGGAGACTCTAGTGTTTTGGAAGTTTGGCAACTCCTTTCATTATAAGTGTTATTCGCCAGTCCCTGCTTTAGGCTACATCAAGAGGAAACAAACCTTAGAGATATAACGTAGAACTAATGTATTGTGTCAAGTTTCAAGAAGCTAGCACAAACCGTGTTTGATATAGTTCGAACTGCGTCTGTCAATATAGGAGAAAACAGAGTGAAACCTAAAAATTCAAACTTTTACTGCAAACTAATGCTTCAACCTAGGAGAACGAAACTTGGGCATCCAAGTTTGATTGGTGTACTGCTCATTACTTGAAAGTATCATGAAGGTCGGAAGCAAAAATTTATGTTGAGATTTCAGGAGACTCTAGTGTTTTGGCAGCCTAACAACGCCTTTCATTGAATGTGTCATTCACCAGTATCTGGTTAAGGCTACATCACGAGGAATCAAACCTTAGAAATAGAACGCAGAACTACTGTATTGTGTCAAGATTCAAGAAGCTAGCACAAACCGTGTTTGATTTAGAGTTCTAACTGCATCTGTCAATATAGGAGAAAACAGAGTGAAACCTCAAAATTCAAACTGTTACTGCAAACGAATGCTTCAACGTAAAAGAATGAAAGTTGAGCATCCAAGTGGGATTGATGTACTGATCATTACTTGAAAGTATCATGAAGATTGGATGAAAAAATATATTTTGAAATTTGGAGACTCTAGTGTTTTGGAAGTTTGGCAACCCCTTCAATATGGGTGTTATTTGCCAGTCCCTGCTTTAGGCTACATCAAGAGGAAACAAACCTTAGAGATAGAACGTAGAACTAATGTATTGTGTCAACTTTCAAGAAGCTAGCACAAACCGTGTTTGATATAGTCCGAACTGCGTCTGTCAATATAGGAGAAAACAGAGTGAAACCTAAAAATTCAAACTGTTACTGCAAACGAATGCTTCAACCTAGGAGAACGAAACGTGGGCATCCAAGTTTGATTGGTGTACTGCTCATTACTTGAAAGTATCATGAAGGTCGCAAGCAAAAATTTATGTTGAGATTTCAGGAGACTCTAGTGTTTTGGCCGCCTAACAACGCCTTTCATTGAATGTGTCATTCACCAGGATCTGCTTAAGACTACATCAAGAGGAAACAAACCTTAGAGATAGAACGTAGAACTACTGTATTGTGTGACGTTTCAACAAGCTAGCACAAACCGTGTTTGATTTAGAGTTCTTACTGCATCTGTCAATATAGGAGAAAACAGAGTGAAACCTAAAAATTCAAACTGTTACTGCAAACGAGTGCTTCAACGTAAAAGAACGAAACTTGAGCATCCAAGTGGGATTGGTGTACTGATCATTACTTGAAAGTATCTTGAAGATTCCATGAAAAAATATATGTTGAGATTTCAGGAGACTCTAGTGTTTTGGAAGTTTGGCAACTCCTTTCATTATAAGTGTTATTCGCCAGTCCCCGCTTTAGGCTACATCAAGAGGAAACAAACCTTAGAGATAGAACGTAGAACTAATGTATTGTGTCAAGGTTCATGAAGCTAGCACAAACCGTGTTTGAAATAGAGTTCGAACTACATCTGTCATTATAGGAGAAAACAGAGTGAAAGCTAAAAATTCAAACTGTTAATGCAAACGAATGCTTCAAACTAGGAGAACGAAACTTGGGCATCCAAGTTTGATTGGTGTACTGCTCATTACTTGAAAGTATCATGCAGGTTGGAAGCAAAAATTTATGTTGAGATTTCAGGAGACTCTAGTGTTTTGGCCGCCGAACAGCGCCTTTCATTGAATGTGTCATTCAAAAGTATCTGCTTAAGGCTACATCAAGAGGAAACAAACCTTAGAGATAGAACGTAGAACTACTGTATTTTGTCAAGTTTCAAGAAGCTAGCACAAACCGTGTTTTATTTAGAGTTCTAACTGCATCTGTCAATATAGGAGAAAACAGAGTGAAACCTAAAAATCCAACTGTTACTGCAAACGAATGCTTCAACGTAAAAGAACGAAACTAGAGCATCCAAGTGGGATTGGTGTACTGATCATTACTTGAAAGTATCATGAAGATTGGATGAAAAAATATATGTTGAGATTTCAGGAGACTCTAGTGTTTTGGAAGGTTGCCAACCCCTTCAGTATGAGTGTTATTCGCCAGTCCCTGCTTTAGGCTACATGAAGAGGAAACAAACCTTAGAGATAGAACGTAGAACTAATGTGTTGTGTCAAGTTTCAAAAAGCTAGCACAAACCGTGTTTGATTTAGAGTTCGAACGCATCTGTCAGTATAGTAGAAAACAGAGTGAAACCTAAAAATTCAAACTGTTACTGCAAACGAATGCTTCAACCTAGGAGAATGAAACTTGGGCATCCAAGTTTGATTGGTGTACTGATAATTACTTGAAAGTATCATGAAGGTCGGAAGCAAAAATTTATGTTGAGATTTCAGGAGACTCTAGTGTTTTGGCCGCCTAACAACCCCTTTCATTGAATGTGTCATTCACCAGTATCTGCTTAAGGCTACATCAAGAGGAAACAAACCTTAGAGATAGAACATAGAACTACTGTATTGTGTCAAGTTTCAAGAAGCTAGCACAAACCGTGTTTGATTTAGAGTTCTAACTGCATCTGTCAATATAGGAGAAAACAGAGTGAAACCTAAAAATTCAAACTGTTACTGCAAACGAATGCTTCAACGTAAAAGAACGAAACTTGAGCATCCAAGTGGGATTGGTGTACTGATCATTACTTGAAAGTATCATGAAGATTGGATGAAAAAATATATGTTGAGATTTCAGGAGACTCTAGTGTTTTGGAAGTTTGGCAACCCCTTCAATATGAGTGTTATTCGCCAGGCCCTGCTTTAGGCTACATCAAGAGGAAACAAAACTTAGAGATAGAACGTAGAACTAATGTATTGTGTCAAGTTTCAAGAAGCTAGCACAAACCGTGTTTGATTTAGAGTTCGAACGCATCTGTCAATATAGTAGAAAACAGAGTGAAACCTAGAAATTCAAACTGTTACTGCAAACGAATGCTTCAACCTAGGAGAACGAAACGTGGGCATCCAAGTTTGATTGGTGTACTGCTCATTACTTGAAAGTATCATGAAGGTCGGAAGCAAAAATTTATGTTGAGATTTCAGGAGACTCTAGTGTTTTGGCAGCCTAATAACGCCTTTCATTGAATGTGTCATTCACCAGTATCTGCTTAAGTCTACATCAAGAGGCAACAAACCTTAGAGATAGAACGTAGAACTACTGTATTGTGTCAAGTTTCAAGAAGCTAGCACAAACCGTGTTTGATTTGGAGTTCTAACTGCATCTGTCAACATAGGAGAAAACAGAGTGAAACCTAAAAATTCAAACTGTGACTGCAAACGAATGCTTCAACGTAAAAGAACGAAACTTGAGCATCCAAGTGGGATTGGTGTACTGATCATTACTTGAAAGTATCATGAAGATTGGATGAAAAAATATATGTTGAGATTTCAGGAGATTCTAGTGTTTTGGAAGTTTTTCCACCCCTTCAATATGAGTGTTATTCGCCAGTCCCTGCTTTAGGCTACATCAAGAGGAAACAAACCTTAGAGACAGAACGTAGAACTAATGTATTGTGTCAAGTTTCAAGAAGCTAGCACAAACCGTGTTTGATTTAGAGTTCGAACGCATCTGTCAATATAGTAGAAAACAGAGTGAAACCTAAAAATTCAAACTGTTACTGCAAACGAATGCTTCAACCTAGGAGAACGAAACTTGGGCATCCAAGATTGATTGGTGTACTGCTCATTACTTGAAAGTATCATGAAGGTCGGAAGCAAAAATTTATGTTGAGATTTCAGGAGACTCTAGTGTTTTGGCCGCCTAACAACTCCTTTCATTCAATGTGTCATTCACCAGTATCTGCTTAAAGCTACATCAAGAGGAAACAAACCTTGGAGATAGAACGTAGAACTACTGAATTGTGTCAAGGTTCAAGAAGCTAGCACAAACCGTGTTTGATTTAGAGTTCTAACTGCATCTGTCAATATAGGAGAAAACAGAGTGAAACCTAAAAATTCAAACTGTTACTGCAAACGAATGCTTCAACGTAAAAGAACGAAACTTGAGCATCCAAGTGGGAATGGTGTACTGATCTTTACTTGAAAGTATCATGAAGATTGGATGAAAAAATATATGTTGAGATTTCAGGAAACTCTAGTGTTTTGGAAGTTTGGCAACCCCTTAAATATGAGTGTTATTGGCCAGTCCCTGCTTTAGGCTACATCAAGAGGAAACAAACCTTAGAGACAGAACGTAGAACTAATGTGTTGTGTCAAGATTCAAGAAGCTAGCACAAACCGTGTTTGATTTAGAGTTCGAACGCATCTGTCAATATAGTAGAAAACAGAGTGAAACCAAAAAATTCAAACTGTTAATGCAAACGAATGCTTCAACCTAGGAGAACGAAACTTGGGCATCCAAGTTTGATTGGTGTACTACTCATTGCTTGAACGTATCATGAAGGTCGGAAGCAAAAATTTATGTTGAGATTTCAGGAGAGTCTAGTGTTTTGGCCGCCTAACAACGCCTTTCATTGAATGTGTCATTCAACAGGATCTGCTTAAGGCTACAACAAGAGGAAACAAACCTTAGAGACAGAACGTAGAACTACTGTATTGTGTCATGTTTCAAGAAGCAGGCACAAACCGTGTTTGATTTAGAGTTCTAACTGCATCTGTCAATATAGGAGAAAACAGAGTGAAACCTAAAAATTCAAACTGTTACTGCAAACGAATGCTTCAACGTAAAAGAATGAAACTTGAGCATCCAAGTGGGATTGGTGTACTGATCATTACTTGAAAGTATCATGAAGATTGGATGAAAAAATATATGTTGAGATTTCAGGAGACGCTAGTGTTTTGGAAGTTTGGATACTCCTTTCATTATAAGTGTTATTCGCCAGTCCCTGCTTTAGGCTACATCAAGAGGAAACAAACCTTAGAGATAGAACGTAGAACTAATGTATTGTGTCAAGTTTCAAGAAGCTAGCACAAACCGTGTTTGATTTAGAGTTCTAACTGCATCTGTCAATATAGGAGAAAACAGAGTGAAACCTAAAAATTCAAACTGTTACTGCAAAGGAATGCTTCAACGTAAAGGAACGAAACTTGAGCATCCAAGTGGGATTGGTGTACTGATCATTACTTGAAAGTATCATGAAGATTGTATGAAAAAATATATGTTGAGATTTCAGGAGACTCTAGCGTTTTGGAAGTTTGGCAACTCCTTTCATTATAAGTGTTATTCGCCTGTCCCTGCTTTAGGCTACATCAAGAGGAAACAAACCTTAGAGATAGAACGTAGAACTAATGTATTGTGTCAAGTTTCAAGAAGCTAGCACAAACCGTGTTTGATATAGTTCGAACTGCATCTGTCAATATACGAGAAAACAGAGTGAAAGCTAAAAATTCAAACTGTTACTGCAAACGAATGCTTCAACCTATGAGAACGAAACTTGGGCATCCAAGTTTGATTGGTGTACTGCTCATTACTTGAAAGTATCATGAAGGTCGGAAGCAAAAATTTATGTTGAGTTTTAGGAGACTCTAGTGTTTTGGCCGCCTAACAACGCCTTTCATTGAATGTGTCATTCACCAGTATCTGCTTAAGGCTACATCAAGAGGAAACAAACCTTAGAGATAGAACATAGAACTACTGTATTGTGTCAAGTATCAAGAAGCTAGCACAAACCGTGTTTGATTTAGAGTTCTAACTGCATCTGTCAATATAGGAGAAAACAGAGTGAAACCTAAAAATTCAAACTGTTACTGCAAACGAATGCTTCAACATAAAAGAACGAATCTTGAGCATCCAAGTGGGATTGGTGTACTGATCATTACTTGAAAGTATCATAAAGATTGGATAAAAAAATATATGTTGAGATTTCAGAAGACTCTAGCGTTTTGGAAGTTTGGCAACCCCTTCAAAATGAGTGTTATTCGCCAGTCCCTGCTTTAGACTACATCAAGAGGAAACAAACCTTAGAGATAGAACGTAGAACTAATGTATTGTGTCAAGTTTCAAGAAGGTAGCAAAAACCGTGTTTGATATAGTTCGAAATGCATCTGTCAATATAGGAGAAAACAGAGTGAAACCTAAAAATTCAAACTGTTACTGCAAACAAATGCTTCAACGTAAAAGAACGAAACTTGAGCATCCAAGTGGGATTGGTGTACTGATCATTACTTGAAAGTATCATGAAGATTGGATGAAAAAACATATGTTGAGATTTCAGGAGACTCTAGTGTTTTGGAAGTTTGGCAACCCCTTCAATATGAGTGTTATTCGCCAGTCCCTGCTTTAGGCTACATCAAGAGGAAACAAACCTTAGAGATAGAACGTAGAACTAATGTATTGTGTCAAGTTTCAAGAAGCTAGCACAAACCGTGTTTGATATAGGTCGAACTGCATCTGTCAATATAGGAGAAAACAGAGTGAAACCTAAAAATTCACACTGTTACTGCAAACGAATGCTTCAACGTAAAAGAACGAAACTTGAGCATCCAAGTGGGATGGGTGTACTGATCATTACTTGAAAGTATCATGAAGATTGGATGAAAAAATATATGTTGAGATTTCAGGAGAATCTAGTGTTTTAGAAGTTTGGCAACCCCTTCAATATGAGTGTTATTCGCCAGTCCCTGCTTTAGGCTACATCAAGAGGAAACAAACCTTAGAGATAGAACGTAGAACTAACGTGTTGTGTCAAGTTTCAAGAAGCTAGCACAAACCGTGTTTGATTTAGAGTTCGAACGCATCTGTCAATATAGTAGAAAACAGAGTGAAACCTAAAAATTCAAACTGTGACTGCAAACGAATGCTTCAACCTAGGAGAACGAAACTTGGGCATCCAAGTTTGATCGGTGTGCTGCTCATTACTTGAAAGTATCATGAAGGTCGGTGCAAAAATTTATGTTGAGATTTCAGGAGACTCTAGTGTTTTGGCCGCCTAACAACGCCTTTCATTGAATGTGTCATTCACCAGTATCTGCTTAAGGCTACATCAAGAGGAAACAAACCTTAGAGATAGAACATAGAACTACTGTATTGTGTCAAGTTTCAAGAAGCTAGCACAAACCGTGTTTGATTTAGAGTTCTAACTGCATCTGTCAATATAGGAGAAAACAGAGTGAAACCTAAAAATTCAAACTGTTACTGCAAACGAATGCTTCTACGTAAAAGAACGAAACTTGAGCATCCAAGTGGGATTGGTGTACTGATCATTACTTGAAAGTATCATGAAGATTGTATGAAAAAATATATGTTGAGATTTCAGGAGACTCTAGCGTTTTGGAAGTTTGGCAACTCCTTTCATTATAAGTGTTATTCGCCTGTCCCTGCTTTAGGCTACATCAAGAGGAAACAAACCTTAGAGATAGAACGTAGAACTAATGTATTGTGTCAAGTTTCAAGAAGGTAGCAAAAACCGTGTTTGATATAGTTCGAAATGCATCTGTCAATATAGGAGAAAACAGAGTGAAACCTAAAAATTCAAACTGTTACTGCAAACAAATGCTTCAACGTAAAAGAACGAAACTTGAGCATCCAAGTGGGATTGGTGTACTGATCATTACTTGAAAGTATCATGAAGATTGGATGAAAAAACATATGTTGAGATTTCAGGAGACTCTAGTGTTTTGGAAGTTTGGCAACCCCTTCAATATGAGTGTTATTCGCCAGTCCCTGCTTTAGGCTACATCAAGAGGAAACAAACCTTAGAGATAGAACGTAGAACTAATGTATTGTGTCAAGTTTCAAGAAGCTAGCACAAACCGTGTTTGATATAGGTCGAACTGCATCTGTCAATATAGGAGAAAACAGAGTGAAACCTAAAAATTCACACTGTTACTGCAAACGAATGCTTCAACGTAAAAGAACGAAACTTGAGCATCCAAGTGGGATGGGTGTACTGATCATTACTTGAAAGTATCATGAAGATTGGATGAAAAAATATATGTTGAGATTTCAGGAGAATCTAGTGTTTTAGAAGTTTGGCAACCCCTTCAATATGAGTGTTATTCGCCAGTCCCTGCTTTAGGCTACATCAAGAGGAAACAAACCTTAGAGATAGAACGTAGAACTAACGTGTTGTGTCAAGTTTCAAGAAGCTAGCACAAACCGTGTTTGATTTAGAGTTCGAACGCATCTGTCAATATAGTAGAAAACAGAGTGAAACCTAAAAATTCAAACTGTGACTGCAAACGAATGCTTCAACCTAGGAGAACGAAACTTGGGCATCCAAGTTTGATCGGTGTGCTGCTCATTACTTGAAAGTATCATGAAGGTCGGTGCAAAAATTTATGTTGAGATTTCAGGAGACTCTAGTGTTTTGGCCGCCTAACAACGCCTTTCATTGAATGTGTCATTCACCAGTATCTGCTTAAGGCTACATCAAGAGGAAACAAACCTTAGAGATAGAACATAGAACTACTGTATTGTGTCAAGTTTCAAGAAGCTAGCACAAACCGTGTTTGATTTAGAGTTCTAACTGCATCTGTCAATATAGGAGAAAACAGAGTGAAACCTAAAAATTCAAACTGTTACTGCAAACGAATGCTTCTACGTAAAAGAACGAAACTTGAGCATCCAAGTGGGATTGGTGTACTGATCATTACTTGAAAGTATCATGAAGATTGTATGAAAAAATATATGTTGAGATTTCAGGAGACTCTAGCGTTTTGGAAGTTTGGCAACTCCTTTCATTATAAGTGTTATTCGCCTGTCCCTGCTTTAGGCTACATCAAGAGGAAACAAACCTTAGAGATAGAACGTAGAACTAATGTATTGTGTCAAGTTTCAAGAAGCTAGCACAAACCGTGTTTGATATAGGTCGAACTGCATCTGTCGATATACGAGAAAACAGAGTGAAAGCTAAAAATTCAAACTGTTACTGCAAACGAATGCTTCAACCTATGAGAACGAAACTTGGGCATCCAAGTTTGATTGGTGTACTGCTCATTACTTGAAAGTATCATGAAGGTCGGAAGCAAAAATTTATGTTGAGATTTCAGGAGACTCTAGTGTTTTGGCCGCCTAACAACGCCTTTCATTGAATGTGTCATTCACCAGTATCTGCTTAAGGCTACATCAAGAGGAAACAAACCTTAGAGATAGAACATAGAACTACTGTATTGTGTCAAGTTTCAAGAAGCTAGCACAAACCGTGTTTGATTTAGAGTTCTAACTGCATCTGTCAATATAGGAGAAAACAGAGTGAAACCTAAAAATTCAAACTGTTACTGCAAACGAATGCTTCAACATAAAAGAACGAATCTTGAGCATCCAAGTGGGATTGGTGTACTGATCATTACTTGAAAGTATCATAAAGATTGGATAAAAAAATATATGTTGAGATTTCAGAAGACTCTAGCGTTTTGGAAGTTTGGCAACCCCTTCAATATGAGTGTTATTCGCCAGTCCCTGCTTTAGACTACATCAAGAGGAAACAAACCTTAGAGATAGAACGTAGAACTAATGTATTGTGTCAAGTTTCAAGAAGGTAGCACAAACCGTGTTTGATATAGTTCGAAATGCATCTGTCAATATAGGAGAAAACAGAGTGAAACCTAAAAATTCAAACTGTTACTGCAAACAAATGCTTCAACGTAAAAGAACGAAACTTGAGCATCCAAGTGGGATTGGTGTACTGATCATTACTTGAAAGTATCATGAAGATTGGATGAAAAAACATATGTTGAGATTTCAGGAGACTCTAGTGTTTTGGAAGTTTGGCAACCCCTTCAATATGAGTGTTATTCGCCAGTCCCTGCTTTAGGCTACATCAAGAGGAAACAAACCTTAGAGATAGAACGTAGAACTAATGTATTGTGTCAAGTTTCAAGAAGGTAGCACAAACCGTGTTTGATATAATTCGAAATGCATCTGTCAATATAGGTGAAACAGAGTGAAACCTAAAAATTCAAACTGTTACTGCAAACGAATGCTTCAACCTAGGAGAACGATACTTGGGCATCCAAGTTTGATTGGTGTACTGCTCATTACTTGAAAGTATCATGAAGGTCGGAAGCAAAAATTTATGTTGAGATTTCAGGAGAGTCTAGTGTTTTGTCCGCCTAACAACGCCTTTCATTGAGTGTCATTCACCAGTATCTGCTTAAGGCTACATCAAGAGGAAACATACCTTAGAGATAGAACGTAGAACTACTGTATTGTGTCAAGTTTCAAGAAGCTAGCACAAACCGTGTTATATTTAGAGTTCTAACTGCATCTGTCAATATAGGAGAACAGAGTGAAACCTAAAAATTCACACTGTTACTGCAAACGAATGCTTCAACGTAAAAGAACGAAACTTGAGCATCCAAGTGGGATTGGTGTACTGATCATTACTTGAAAGTATCATGAAGATTGGATGAAAAAATATATGTTGAGATTTCAGGAGACTCTAGTGTTTTAGAAGTTTGGCAACCTTTTCAATATGAGTGTTATTCGCCAGTCCCTGCTTTAGGCTACATCAAGAGGAAACAAACCTTAGAGATAGAACGTAGAACTAATGTGTTGTGTCAAGTTTCAAGAAGCTAGCACAAACCGTGTTTGATTTAGAGTTCGAACGCATCTGTCAATATAGTAGAAAACAGAGTGAAACCTAAAAATTCAAACTGTTACTGCAAACGAATGCTTCAACCTAGGAGAACGAAACTTAGGCATCCAAGTTTGATTGGTGTACTGCTCATTACTTGAAAGTATCATGAAGGTCGGAAGCAAAAATTTTATGTTGAGATTTCAGGAGACTCTAGTGTTTTGGCCGCCTAACAACGCCTTTCATTGAATGTGTCATTCACCAGTATCTGCTTAAGGCTACATCAAGAGGAAACAAACCTTAGAGATAGAACGTAGAACTACTGTATTGTGTCAAGTTTTAAGAAGCTAGCACAAACCGTGTTTGATTTAGAGTTCTAACTGCATCTGTCAATATAGGAGAAAACAGAGTGAAACCTAAAATTCACACTGTTACTGCAAACGAATGCTTCAACGTGAAAGAATGAACCTTGAGCATCCAAGTGGGATTGGTGTACTGATCATTACTTGAAAGTATCATGAAGATTGGATGAAAAAATATATGTTGAGATTTCAGGAGACTCTAGTGTTTTGGAAGTTTGGCAACTCCTTTCATTATAAGTGTTATTCGCCATTCCTTGCTTTAGGCTACATCAAGAGGAAACAAACCTTAGAGATAGAACGTAGAAATAATGTATTGTGTCAAGTTTCAAGAAGCTAGCACAAACCGTGTTTGATATAGTACGAACTGCATCTGTCAATATACGAGAAAACAGAGTGAAAGCTAAAAATTCAAACTGTTACTGCAAACGAATGCTTCAACCTAGGAGAACGAAACTTGGGCATCCAAGTTGGATTGGTGTACTGCTCATTACTTGAAATTATCATGAAGGTCGGAAGCAAAAATTTATGTTGAGATTTCAGGAGACTCTAGTGTTTTGGCCGCCTAACAACGCCTTTCATTGAATGTGTCATTCACCAGTATCTGCTTAAGGCTACATCAAGAGGAAACAAACCTTAGCGATAGAACGTAGAACTACTGTATTGTGTCAATTTTCAAGAAGCTAGCACAAACCGTGTTTGATTTAGAGTTCTAACTGCATCTGTCAATATAGGAGAAAACAGAGTGAAACCTGAAAATTCAAACTGTTACTGCAAACGAATGCTTCAACGTAAAAGAACGAAACTTGAGCATCCAAGTGGGATTGGTGTACTGATCATTACTTGAAAGTATCATGAAGATTGGATGAAAAAATATATGTTGAGATTTCAGGAGACTCTAGCGTTTTTGAAGTTTGGCAACCCCTTCAATATGAGTGTTATTCGCCAGTCCCTGCTTTAGGCTACAAAAGAGGAAACAAACCTTAGAGATAGAACGTAGAACTAATGTGTTGTGTCAAGTTTCAAGAAGCTAGCACAAACCGTGTTTGATTTAGCGTTCGAACGCATCTTTCAATATAGTAGAAAACACAGTGAAACCTAAAAATTCAAACTGTTACTGCAAACGAATGCTTCAACCTAGGAGAACGAAACTTGGGCATTCAAGTTTGATTGGTGTACTGCTCATTACTTGAAAGTATCATGAAGGTCGGAAGCAAAAATTTATGTTGAGATTTCAGGAGACTCTAGTGTTTTGGCCGCCTAACAACGCCTTTCATTGAATGTGTCATTCACCAGTATCTGCTTAAGGCTACATCAAGAGGAAACAAACCTTAGAGATAGAACATAGAACTACTGTATTGTGTCAAGTTTCAAGAAGCTAGCACAAACCGTGTTTGATTTAGAGTTCTAACTGCATCTGTCAATATAGGAGAAAACAGAGTGAAACCTAAAAATTCAAACTGTTACTGCAAACGAATGCTTCAATGTAAAAGAACGAAACTTGAGCATCCAAGTGGGATTGGTGTACTGATCATTACTTGAAAGTATCATGAAGATTGGATGAAAAAATATATGTTGAGATTTCAGGAGACTCTAGTGTTTTGGAAGTTTGGCAACCCCTTCAATATGAGTGTTATTCGCCAGTCCCTGCTTTAGGCTACATCAAGAGGAAACAAACCTTAGAGATAGAACGTAGTACTAATGTATTGTGTCAAGTTTCAAGAAGGTAGCACAAACTGTGTTTGATATAGTTCGAACTGCATCTGTCAATATAGGAGAAAACAGAGTGAAACCTAAAAATTCAAACTGTTACTGCAAACGAATGCTTCAACGTAAAAGAATGAAACTTGAGCATCCAAGTGGGATTGGTGTACTGCTCATTACTTGAAAGTATCATGAAGGTCGGAAGCAAAAATTTATGTTGAGATCAGGAGACTCTAGTGTTTTGGCCGCCTAACAACGCCTTTCATTGAATGTGTCATTCACCAGTATCTGCTTAAGGCTACATCAAGAGGAAACAAACCTTCAAGATAGAACATAGAACTACTGTATTGTGTCAAGTTTCAAGAAGCTAGCACAAACCGTGTTTGATTTAAAGTTCTAACTGCATCTGTCAATATAGGAGAAAACAGAGTGAAACCTAAAAATTCAAACTGTTACTTCAAACGAATGCTTCAACGTAAAAGAACGAAACTTGAGCATCCAAGTGGGATTGGTGTACTGATCATTACTTGAAAGTACCATGAAGATTGGATGAAAAAATATATGTTGAGATTTCAGGAGACTCTAGTGTTTTGGAAGTTTGGCAACCCCTTCAATATGAGTGTTATTCGCCAGTCCATGCTTTAGGCTACATCAAGAGGAAACAAACCTTAGAGATAGAACGTAGAACTAATGTATTGTGTCAAGTTTCAAGAAGGTAGCACAAACCGTGTTTGATATAGTTCGAACTGCATCTGTCAATATAGGAGAAAACAGAGTGAAACCTAAAAATTCAAACTGTTACTGCAAACGAATGCTACAACCTAGGAGAATGAAACTTGGGCATCCAAGTTTGATTGGTGTACTGCTCATTACTTGAAAGTATCATGAATGTCGGAAGCAAAAATTTATGTTGAGATTTCAGGAGACTCTAGTGTTTTGGCCGCCTAACAACGCCTTTCATTGAATGTGTCATTCACCAGTATCTGCTTAAGGCTACATCAAGAGGAAACAAAACTTAGAGATAGAACATAGAACTACAGTATAGTGTCAAGTTTCAAGAAGCTAGCACAAACCGTGTTATATTTAGAGTTCTAACTGCATCTGTCAATATAGGAGAAAACAGAGTGAAACCTAAAAATTCACACTGTTACTGCAAACGAATGCTTCAACGTAAAAGAACGCAACTTGAGCATCCAAGTGGGATTGGTGTACTGATCATTACTTGAAAGTATCATGAAGATTGGATGAAAATATATATGTTGAGATTTCAGGTGACTCTCGTGTTTTGGAAGTTTGGCAACCCCTTCAATATGAGTGTTATTCGCCAGTCCCTGCTTTAGGCTACATCAAGAGGAAACAAACCTTAGAGATAGAACGTAGAACTAATGTATTGTGTCAAGTTTCAAGAAGGTAGCAAAAACCGTGTTTGATATAGTTCGAAATGCATCTGTCAATATAGGAGAAAACAGAGTGAAACCTAAAAATTCAAACTGTTACTTCAAACGAATGCTTCAACGTAAAAGAACGAAATTGAGCATCCAAGTGGGATTGGTGTACTGATCATTACTTGATAGTATCATGAAGATTGGATGAAAAAATATATGTTGAGATTCAGGAGACTCTAGTGTTTTGGAAGTTTGGCAACCCCTTCAATATGAGTGTTATTCGCCAGTCCCTGCTTTAGGCTACATCAAGAGGAAACAAACCTTAGAGATAGAACGTAGAACTAATTGATTGTGTCAAGTTTCAAGAAGGTAGCACAAACCCTGTTTGATATAGTTCTAACTGCATCTGTCAATATAGGAGAAAACAGAGTGAAACCTAAAAATTCAAACTGTTACTGCAAACGAATGCTTCAACGTAAAAGAACGAAACTTGAGCATCCAAGTGGGATTGGTGTACTGATCATTACGTGAAAGTATCATGAAGATTGGATGAAAAAATATATGTTGAGATTTCAGGAGACTCTAGTGTTTTGGAAGTTTGGCAACTCCTTTCATTATAAGTGTTATTCGCCAGTCCCTGCTTTACGCTACATTAAGAGGAAACAAACCTTAGAGATAGAACGTAGAAATAATGTATTGTGTCAAGTTTCAAGAAGCTAGCACAAACCGTGTTTTATATAGTTCGAACTGCATCTGTCAATATACGAGAAAACAGAGTGAAAGCTAAAAATTCAAACTGTTACTGCAAACGAATGCTTCAACCTAGGAGAACGAAACTTGGGCATCCAAGTTTGATTGGTGTACTGCTCATTACTTGAAAGTATCATGAAGGTCGGAAGCAAAAATTTATGTTGAGATTTCAGGAGACTCTAGTGTTTTGGCCACTAACAACGACTTTCATTGAATGTGTCATTCACCAGTATCTGCTTAAGGCTACATCAAGAGGAAACAAACCTTTGAGATAGAACGTAGAACTACTGTATTCTGTCAAGTTTCAAGAAGCTAGCACAAACCGTGTTTGATTTAGAGTTCTAACTGCATCTGTCAATATAGGAGAAAACAGAGTGAAACCTAAAAATTCAAACTGTTACTGCAAACGAATGCTTCAATGTAAAAGAACGAAACTTGAGCATCCAAGTGGGATTGGTGTACTGATCATTACTTGAAAGTATCATGAAGATTGGATGAAAAAATATATGTTGAGATTTCAGGAGACTCTAGTGTTTTGGAGGTTTGGCAACTCCTTTCATTATAAGTGTTATTCGCCAGTCCCTGCTTTAGGCTACATCAAGAGGAAACAAACCTTAGAGATAGAACGTAGAACTAATGTATTGTGTCAAGTTTCAAGAAGCTAGCACAAACCGTGTTTGATATAGTTCGAACTGCATCTGTCTATATACGAGAAAACAGAGTGAAAGCTAAAAATTCAAACTGTTACTGCAAACGAATGCTTCAACCTAGGTGAACGAAACTTGGGCATCCAAGTTTGATTGGTGTACTGCTCATTACTTGAAAGTATCATGAAGGTCAGAAGCAAAAATTTATGTTGAGATTTCAGGAGACTCTAGTGTTTTGGCCGCCTAACAACGCCTTTCATTGAATGTGTCATTCACCAGTATCTGCTTAAGGCTACATCAAGAGGAAACAAACCTTAGAAATAGAACATAGAACTACTCTATTGTGTCAAGTTTCAAGAAGCTAGCACAAACCGTGTTTGATTTAGAGTTCTAACTGCATCTGTCAATATAGGAGAAAACAGAGTGAAAACTAAAAATTCAAACTGTTACTGCAAACGAATGCTTCAACCTAGGAGAACGAAACTTGGGATTCCAAGTTTGATTGGTGTACTGTTCATTACTTGAAAGTATCATGAAGGTCGGAAGCAAAAATTTATGTTGAGATTTCGGGAGACTCTAGTGTTTTGGACGCCTAACAACGCCTTTCTTTGAATGTGTCATTCACCAGTATCTGCTTAAGGCTACATCAAGAGGAAACAAACCTTAGAGATAGAAGGTAGAACTACTGTATTGTGTCAAGTTTCAAGAAGCTAGCACAAACCGTGTTTGATTTAGAGTTCTAAATGCATCTGTCAATATAGGAGAAAACAGAGTGAAACCTAAAAATTCAAACTGTTACTGCAAACGAATGCTTCAATGTAAAAGAACGAAACTTGATCATCCAAGTGGGATTGGTGTACGAATCATTACTTGAAAGTATCATGAAGATTGGATGAAAAAATATATGTTGAGATTTCAGGAGACTCTAGCGTTTTGGAAGTTTGGCAACCCCTTCAATATGAGTGTTATTCGCCAGTCCCTGCTTTAGGCTACATCAAGAGGAAACAAACCTTAGAGATAGATCGTAGAACTAATGTATTGTGTCAAGTTTCAAGAAGCTAGCACAAACCGTGTTTGATTTAGAGTTCGAACGCATCTGTCAATATAGTAGAAAACAGAGTGAAACCTAAAAATTCAAACTGCTACTGCAAACGAATGCTTCAACCTAGGAGATCGAAACTTGGGCATCCAAGTTTGATTGGTGTACTGCTCATTACTTGAAAGTATCATGAAGGTCAGAAGCAAAAATTTATGTTGAGATTTCAGGAGACTCTAGTGTTTTGGCCGCCTAACAACGTCTTTCATTGAATGTGTCATTCACCAGTATCTGCTTAAGGCTACATCAAGAGGAAACATACATTAGAGATAGAACGTAGAACTACTGTACTGTGTCAAGTTTCAAGAAGCTAGCACAAACCGTGTTATATTTAGAGTTCTAACTGCATCTGTCAATATAGGAGAAAACAGAGTGAAACCTAAAAATTCAAACTGTTACTGCAAACGAATGCTTCAACGTAAAAGAACGAAACTTGAGCATCCAAGTGGGATTGGTGTACTGATCATTACTTGAAAGTATCATGAAGATTGGATGAAAAAATATATGTTGAGATTTCAGGAGACACTAGTGTTTTGGAAGTTTGGCAACCCCTTCAATATGAGTGTTATTCGCCAGTCCCTGCTTTAGGCTACATCAAGAGGAAACAAACCTTAGAGATAGAATCTCGAACTAATGTATTGTGTCAAGTTTAAGGAAGCTAGCACAACCGTGTTTGATATAGTTCGAACTGCATCTGTCAATATAGAAGAAAACAGAGTGAAACCTAAAAATTCAAACTGTTACTGCAAACAAATGCTTCAACCTAGGAGAACGAAACTTGGGCATCCAAGTTTGATTGGTGTACTGCTCATTACTTGAAAGTATCATGAAGGTCGGAAGCAAAAATTTATGTTGAGATTTCAGGAGAGTCTAGTGTTTTGGCCGCCTAACAACGCCTTTCATTGAATGTGTCATTCACCAGTATCTGCTTAAGGCTACATCAAGAGGAAACATACCTTAGAGATAGAACGTAGAACTACTGTATTGTGTCAAGTTTCAAGAAGCTAGCACAAACCGTGTTATATTTAGAGTTCTAACTGCATCTGTCAATATAGGAGAAAACAGAGTGAAACCTAAAAATTCACACTGTTACTGCAAACGAATGCTTCAACGTAAAAGAACGAAACTTGAGCATCCAAGTGGGATTGGTGTACTGATCATTACTTGAAAGTATCATGAAGATTGGATGAAGAAATATATGTTGAGATTTAGGAGACTCTATTGTTTTGGAAGTTTGGCAACTCCTTTCATTATAAGTGTTATTCGCCAGTCCCTGCTTTAGGCTACATCAAGAGGAAACAAACCTTAGAAATAGAACGTAGAACTAATTTATTGTGTCAAGTTTCAAGAAGCTAGCACAAACCATGTTTGATAAAGTTCGAACTGGATCTGTCAATATACGAGAAAACAGAGTGAAAGCTAAAAATTCAAACTGTTACTGCAAACGAATGCTTCAACCTAGGAGAACGAAACTTGGGCATCCAAGTTTGATTGGTGTACTGTTAATTACTGAAAGTATCATGAAGGTCGGAAGCAAAAATTTATGTTGAGATTTCAGGAGACTCTAGTGTTTTGGCCGCCTAACAACGCTTTCATTTAATGTGTCATTCACCAGTATCTGCTTAAGGCTACATCAAGAGGAAACATACATTAGAGTTGGAACGTAGAACTACTGTACTGTGTCAAGTTTCAAGAAGCTAGCACAAACAGTGTTATATTTAGAGTTCTAACTGCATCTGTCAATATAGGAGAAAACAGAGTGAAACCTAAAAATTCAAACTGTTACTGCAAACGAATGCTTCAACGTAACAGAACGAAACTTGAGCATCCAAGTGGGATTGGTGTACTGATCATTACGTGAAAGTATCATGAAGATTGGATGAAAAAATATATTTTGAGATTTCAGGAGACACTAGTGTTTTGGAAGTTTGGCAACCCCTTCAATATGAGTGTTATTCGCCAGTCCCTGCTTTAGGCTACATCAAGAGGAAACAAACCTTAGAGATAGAACGTCGAACTAATGTATTGTGTCAAGTGTCAAGAAGCTAGCACAAACGTGTTTGATATAGTTCGAACTGCATCTGTCAATATAGAAGAAAACAGAGTGAAACCTAAAAATTCAAACTGTTACTGCAAACGAATGCTTCAACCTAAGAGAACGAAACTTGGGCATCCAAGTTTGATTGGTGTACTGCTCATTACTTGAAAGTATCATGAAGGTCGGAAGCAAAAATTTATGTTGAGATTTCAGGAGAGTCTAGTGTTTTGGCCGCCTAACAACGCCTTTCATTGAATGTGTCATTCACCAGTATCTGCTTAAGGCTACATCAAGAGGAAACATAACTCAGAGATAGAACGTAGAACTACTGTATTGTGTCAAGTTTCAAGAAGCTAGCACAAACCGTGTTATATTTAGAGTTCTAACTGCATCTGTCAATATAGGAGAAAACAGAGTGAAACCTAAAAATTCACACTGTTACTGCAAACGAATGCTTCAACGTAAAAGAACGAAACTTGAGCATCCAAGTGGGATTGGTGTACTGATCATTACTTGAAAGTATCATGAAGATTGGATGAAAAAATATATGTTGAGATTTCAGGAGACTCTAGTGTTTTGGAAGGTTGGCAAACCCTTCAGTATGAGTGTTATTTGCCAGTCCCTGCTTTAGGCTACATGAAGAGGAAACAAACCTTAGAGATAGAACGTAGAACTAATGTGTTGTGTCAAGTTTCAAAAAGCTAGCACAAACCGTGTTTGATTTAGAGTTCGAACGCATCTGTCAGTATAGTAGAAAACAGAGTGAAACCTAAAAATTCAAACTGTTACTGCAAACGAATGCTTCAACCTAGGAGAACGAAACTTGGGCATCCAAGTTTGATTGGTGTACTGATAATTACTTGAAAGTATCATGAAGGTCGGAAGCAAAAATTTATGTTGAGATTTCAGGAGACTCTAGTGTTTTGGCCGCCTAACAACCCCTTTCATTGAATGTGTCATTCACCAGTATCTGCTTAAGGCTACATCAAGAGGAAACAAACCTTAGAGATAGAACGTAGAACTACTGTATTGTGTCAACTTTCAAGAAGCTAGCACAAACCGTGTTTGATTTAGAGTTCTAACTGCATCTGTCAATATAGGAGAAAACAGAGTGAAACCTAAAAATTCAAACTGTTACTGCAAACGAATGCTTCAACGTAAAAGAACGAAACTTGAGCATCCAAGTGGGATTGGTGTACTGATCATTACTTGAAAGTATCATGAAGATTGGATGAAAAAATATATGTTGAGATTTCAGGAGACTCTAGTGTTTTGGAAGTTTGGCAACTCCTTTCATTATAAGTGTTATTCGCCAGTCCCTGCTTTAGGCTACATCAAGAGGAAACAAACCTTAGAGATAGAACGTAGAACTAATGTATTGTGTCAAGTTTCAAGAAGCTAGCACAAACCGTGTTTGATATAGTTCGAACTGCATCTGCCAATATACGAGAAAACAGAGTGAAAGCTAAAAATTCAAACTGTTACTGCAAACGAATGCTTCAACCTAGGAGAACGAAACTTGGGCATCCAAGTTTGATTGGTGTACTGCTCATTACTTGAAAGTATCATGAAGGTCGGAAGCAAAAATTTATGTTGAGATTTCAGGAGACTCTAGTGATTTGGCCGCCTAACAACGCCTTTCATTGAATGTGTCATTCACCAGTATCTGCTTAAGGCTACATCAAGAGGAAACAAACCTTGTAGATAGAACGTAGAACTACTGTATTGTGTCAAGTTTCAAGAAGCTAGCAGAAACCGTGTTTGATTTAGAGTTCTAACTGCATCTGTCAATATAGGAGAAAACAGAGTGAAACCTAAAAATTCAAACTGTTACTGCAAACGAATGCTTCAACCTAGGAGAACGAAACTTGGGCATCCAAGTTTGATTGGTGTACTGCTCATTACTTGAAAGTATCATGAAAGTCGGAAGCAAAAATTTATGGTGAGATTTCAGGAGAATCTAGTGCTTTGGCCGCCTTACAACCCCTTTCATTGAATGTGTCATTCACCAGTATCTGCTTAAGGCTACATCAAGAGGAAACAAACCTTAGAGATAGAACGTAGAACTACTGTATTGTGTCAAGTTTCAAGAAGCTAGCAGAAACCGTGTTTGATTTAGAGTTCTAACTGCATCTGTCAATATAGGAGAAAACAGAGTGAAACCTAAAAATTCAAACTGTTACTGCAAACGAATGCTTCAACGTAAAAGAACGAAACTTGAGCATCAAAGTGGGATTGGTGTACTGATCATTACTTGAAAGTATCATGAAGATTGGATGAAAAAATATATGTTGAGATTTCAGGAGACTCTAGTGTTTTGGAAGTTTGGCAACTCCTTTCATTATAAGTGTTATTCGCGAGTCCCTGCTTTAGGCTACATCAAGAGGAAACAAACCTTAGAGATAGAACGTAGAACTAATGTATTGTGTCAAGTTTCAGGAAGCTAGCACAAACCGTGTTTGATATAGTTCGAACTGCATCTGTCAATATAGGAGAAAACAGAGTGAAATTTAAAAATTCACACTGTTACTGCAAACGAATGCTTCAACGTAAAAGAACGAAACTTGAGCATCCAAGTGGGATTGGTGTACTGATCATTACTTGAAAGTATCATGAAGATTGGATGAAAAAATATATGTTGAGATTTCAGGAGACTCTAGCGTTTTGGAAGTTTGGCAACCCCTTCAATATGAGTGTTATTCGCCAGTCCCTGCTTTAGGCTACATCAAGAGAAAACAAACCTTAGAGATAGAACGTAGAACTAATGTATTGTGTCACGTTTCAAGAAGCTAGCACAAACCGGGTTTGATTTAGAGTTCGAACGCATCTGTCAATATAGTAGAAAACAGAGTGAAACCTAAAAATTCAAACTGTTACTGCAAACGAATGCTTCAAACTAGGAGAACGAAACTTGGGCATCCAAGTTTGATTGGTGTACTGCTCATTAGTTGAAAGTATCATGAAGGTCGGAAGCAAAAATTTATGTTGAGATTTCAGGAGACTAGTGTTTTGGCCGCCTAACAACGCCTTTCATTGAATGTGTCATTCACCAGTATCTGCTTAAGGCTACATCAAGAGGAAACAAACCTTAGAGATAGAACATAGAACTACTGTATTGTGTCAAGTTTCAAGAAGCTAGCACAAACCGTGTTTGATTTAGAGTTCTAACTGCATCTGTCAATATAGGAGAAAACAGAGTGAAACCTAAAAATTCAAACTGTTACTGCAAACGAATGCTTCAACGTAAAAGAACGAAACTTGAACATCCAAGTGGGATTTGTGTACTGATCATTACTTGAAAGTATCATGAAGATTGGATGAAAAAATATATGTTGAGATTTCGGGAGACTCTAGCGTTTTGGAAGTTTGGCAACCCCTTAAATATGAGTGTTATTCGCCAGTCCCTGCTTTAGGCTACATCAAGAGGAAACAAACCTTAGAGATAGAACGTAGAACTAATGTGTTGTGTCAAGTTTCAAAAAGCTAGCACAAACCGTGTTTGATTTAGAGTTCGAACGCATCTGTCAGTATAGTAGAAAACAGAGTGAAACCTAAAAATTCAAACTGTTACTGCAAACGAATGCTTCAACCTAGGAGAACGAAACTTGGGCATCCAAGTTTGATTGGTGTACTGTTAATTACTTGAAAGTATCATGAAGGTCGGAAGCAAAAATTTATGTTGAGATTTCAGGAGACTCTAGTGTTTTGGCAGCCTAACAACGCCTTTCATTGAATGTGTCATTCACCAGTATCTGCTTAAGGCTACATCAAGAGGAAACATACATTAGAGATGGAACGTAGAACTACTGTACTGTGTCAAGTTTCAAGAAGCTAGCACAAACCGTGTTATATTTAGAGCTCTAACTGCACCTGTCAATATAGGAGAAAACAGAGTGAAACCTAAAAATTCAAACTGTTACTGCAAACGAATGCTTCAACGTAACAGAACGAAACTTGAGCATCCAAGTGGGATTGGTGTACTGATCATTACTTGAAAGTATCATGAAGATTGGATGAAAAAATATATGTTGAGATTTGAGGAGACACTAGTGTTTTGGATGTTTGGCAACCCCTTCAATATGAGTGTTATTCGCCAGTCCCTGCTTTAGGCTACATCAAGAGGAAACAAACCTTAGAGATAGAACGTCGAACTAATGTATTGTGTCAAGTTTCAAGAAGCTAGCACAAACGTGTTTGATATAGTTCGAACTGCATCTGTCAATATAGAAGAAAACAGAGTGAAACCTAAAAATTCAAACTGTTACTGCAAACGAATGCTTCAACCTAGGAGAACGAAACTTGGGCATCCAAGTTTGATTGGTGTACTGCTCATTACTTGAAAGTATCATGAAGGTCGGAAGCAAAAATTTATGTTGAGATTTCAGGAGAGTCTAGTGTTTTGGCCGCCTAACAACGCCTTTCATTGAATGTGTCATTCACCAGTATCTGCTTAAGGCTACATCAAAAGGAAACATACCTTAGAGATAGAACGTAGAACTACTGTATTGTGTCAAGTTTCAAGAAGCTAGCACAAACCGTGTTATATTTAGAGTTCTAACTGCATCTGTCAATATAGCAGAAAACAGAGTGAAACCTAAAAATTCACACTGTTACTGCAAATGAATGCTTCAACGTAAAAGAACGAAACTTGAGCATCCAGGTGGGATTGGTGTACTGATCATTACTTGAAAGTATCATGAAGATTGGATGAAAAAATATATGTTGAGATTTCAGGAGACTCTAGTGTTTTGGAAGGTTGGCAACCCCTTCAGTATGAGTGTTATTCGCCAGTCCCTGCTTTAGGCTACATGAAGAGGAAACAAACCTTAGAGATAGAACGTAGAACTAATGTGTTGTGTCAAGTTTCAAGAAGCTAGCACAAACCGTGTTTGATTTAGAGTTCGAACGCATCTGTCAGTATAGTAGAAAACAGAGTGAAACCTAAAAATTCAAACTGTTACTGCAAACGAATGCTTCAACCTAGGAGAATGAAACTTGGGCATCCAAGTTTGATTCGTGTACTGTTAATTACTTGAAAGTATCATGAAGGTCGGAAGCAAAAATTTATGTTGAGATTTCAGGAGACTCTAGTGTTTTGGCCACCTAACAACGCCTTTCATTGAATGTGTCATTCACCAGTATCTGCTTAAGGCTACATCAAGAGGAAACAAACCTTAGAGATAGAACGTAGAACTACTGTATTGTGTCAAGTTTCAAGAAGCTAGCACAAACCGTGTTTGATTTAGAGTTCTAACTGCATCTGTCAATATAGGAGAAAACAGAGTGAAACCTAAAAATTCAAACTGTTACTGCAAACGAATGCTTCAACGTAAAAGAAAGAAACTTGAGCATCCAAGTGGGATTGGTGTACTGATCATTACTTGAAAGTATCATGAAGATTGGATGAATAAATATATGTTGAGATTTCAGGAGACTCTAGTGTTTTGGAAGTTTGGCAACTCCTTTCATTATAAGTGTTATTCGCCAGTCCCTGCTTTAGGCTACATCAAGAGGAAACAAACCTTAGAGATAGAACGTAGAACTAATGTATTGTGTCAAGTTTCAAGAAGCTAGCACAAACCGTGTTTGATATACTTCGAACTGCATCTGTCAATATACGAGAAAACAGAGTGAAAGCTAAAAATTCAAACTGTTACTGCAAACGAATGCTTCAACCTAGGAGAACGAAACTTGGGCATCCAAGTTTGATTGGTGTACTGCTCATTACTTGAAAGTATCATGAAGGTCGGAAGCAAAAATTTATGTTGAGATTTCAGGAGACTCTAGTGTTTTGGCCGCCTAACAACGCCTTTCATTGAATGTGTCATTCACCAGTATCTGCTTAAGGCTACATCAAGAGGAAACAAACCTTATAGATAGAAGGTAGAACTACTGTATTGTGTCAAGTTTCAAGAAGCTAGCAGAAACCGTGTTTGATTTAGAGTTCTAACTGCATCTGTCAATATAGGAGAAAACAGAGTGAAACCTAAAAATTCAAACTCTTACTGCAAACGAATGCTTCAACCTAGGAGAACGAAACTTGGGCATCCAAGTTTGATTGGTGTACCGCTCATTACTTGAAAGTATCATGAAAGTCGGAAGCAAAAATTTATGGTGAGATTTCAGGAGACTCTAGTGCTTTGGCCGCCTAACAACCCCTTTCATTGAATGTGTCATTCACCAGTATCTGCTTAAGGCTACATCAAGAGGAAACAAACCTTAGAGATAGAACGTAGAACTACTGTATTGTGTCAAGTTTCAAGAAGCTAGCAGAAACCGTGTTTGATTTAGAGTTCGAAAGCTTCTGTCAATATAGTAGAAAACAGAGTGAAAGCTAAAAATTCAAACTGTTACTGCAAACGAATGCTTCAACCTAGGAGAACGAAACTTGGGCATCCAAGTTTGATTGGTGTACTGCTCATTACTTGAAAGTATCATGAAGGTCGGAAGCAAAAATTTATGTTGAGATTTCAGGAGACTCTAGTGTTTTGGCCGCCTAACAACGCCTTTCATTGAATGTGTCATTCACCAGTATCTGCTTAAGGCTACATCAAGAGGAAACAAACCTTAGAGATAGAACATAGAACTACTGTATTGTGTGAAGTTTCAAGAAGCTAGCACAACCGTGTTTGATTTAGAGTTCTAACTGCATCTGTCAATATAGGAGAAAACAGAGTGAAACCTAAAAATTCAAACTGTTACTGCAAACGAATGCTTCAACGTAAAGCAACGAAACTTGAGCATCCAAGTGGGATTTGTGTACTGATCATTACTAGAAAGTATCATGAAGATTGGATGAAAAAATATATGTTGAGATTTCGGGAGACTCTAGCGTTTTGGAAGTTTGGCAACTGCTTTCATTATAAGTGTTATTCGCCAGTCCCTGCTTTAGGCTACATCAAGCGAAAACAAACCTTAGAGATAGAACTTAGAAATAATGTATTGTGTCAAGTTTCAAGAAGCTAGCACAAACCGTGTTTGATTTAGAGTTCCAAAGCTTCTGTCAATATAGTAGAAAACAGAGTGAAAGCTAAAAATTCAAACTGTTACTGCAAACGAATGCTTCAACCTAGGAGAACGAAACTTGGGCATCCAAGTTTGATTGGTGTACTGCTCATTACTTGAAAGTATCATGAAGGTCGGAAGCAAAAATTTATGTTGAGATTTCAGGAGACTCTAGTGTTTTGGCCGCCTAACAACGCCTTTCATTGAATGTGTCATTCACCAGTATCTGCTTAAGGCTACATCAAGAGGAAACAAACCTTAGAGACAGAACGTAGAACTACTGTATTGTGTCAACTTTCAAGAAGCTAGCACAAACCATGTTTGATATAGAGTTCTAACTGCATCTGTCAATATAGGAGAAAACAGAGTGAAACCTAAAAATTCAAACTGTTACTGCAAACGAATGCTTCAACGTAAAAGAACGAAACTTGAGCATCCAAGTGGGATTGGTGTACTGATCATTCCTTGAAAGTATCATGAAGATTGGATGAAAAAATATATGTTGAGATTTCAGGAGACACTAGTGTTTTTGAAGTTTGGCAACCCCTTCAATATGAGTGTTATTCGCCAGTCCCTGCTTTAGGCTACATCAAGAGGAAACAAACCTTAGAGATAGAACGTCGAACTAATGTATTGTGTCAAGTTTCAAGAAGCTAGCACAAACGTGTTTGATATAGTTCGAACTGCATCTGTCAATATAGAAGAAAACAGAGTGAAACCTAAAAATTCAAACTGTTACTGCAAACGAATGCTTCAACCTAGGAGAACAAAACTTGGGCATCCAAGTTTGATTGGTGTACTGCTCATTACTTGAAATTATCATGAAGGTCGGAAGCAAAAATTTATGTTGAGATTTCAGGAGAGTCTAGTGTTTTGGTTGCCTAACAACGCCTTTCATTGAATGTGTCATTCACCAGTATCTGCTTAAGGCTACATCAAGAGGAAACATACCTTAGAGATAGAACGTAGAACTACTGTATTGTGTCAAGTTTCAAGAAGCTAGCACAAACCGTGTTATATTTAGAGTTCTAACTGCATCTGTCAATATAGGAGTAAACAGAGTGAAACCTAAAAATTCACACTGTTACTGCAAACGAATGCTTCAACGTAAAAGAACGAAACTTGAGCATCCAAGTGGGATTGGTGTACTGATCATTACTTGAAAGTATCATGAAGGTTGGATGAAAAAATATATGTTGAGATTTCAGGAGACTCTAGTGTTTTAGAAGTTTGGTAACCCCTTCAATATGAGTGTAATTCGCCAGTCCCTGCTTTAGGCTACATCAAGAGGAAACAAACCTTAGAGATAGAACGTAGAACTAATGTGTTGTGTCAAGTTTCAAGAAGCTAGCACAAACCGTGTTTGATTTAGAGTTCGAACGCATCTGTCAGTATAGTAGAAAACAGAGTGAAACCTAAAAATTCAAACTGTTACTGAAAACGAATGCTTCAACCTAGGAGAACGAAACTTGGGCATCCAAGTTTGATTGGTGTACTGTTAATTACTTGAAAGTATCATGAAAGTCGGAAGCAAAAATTTATGTTGAGATTTCAGGAGACTCTAGTGTTTTGGCCGCCTAACAACGACTTTCATTGAATGTGTCATTCACCAGTATCTCCTTAAGGCTACATCAAGAGGAAACAAACCTTAGAGATAGAACGTAGAACTACTGTATTGTGTCAAGTTTCAAGAAGCTAGCACAAACCGTGTTTGATTTAGAGTTCTAACTGCATCTGTCAATATAGGAGAAAACAGAGAGAAACCTAAAAATTCAAACTGTTACTGCAAACGAATGCTTCAACGTAAAAGAACGAAACTTGAGGATCCAAGTGGGATTGGTGTACTGATCATTACTTGAAAGTATCATGAAGATTGGATGAAAAAATATATGTTGAGATTTCAGGAGACTCTAGCGTTTTGGAAGTTTGGCAACCCCTTCAATATGAGTGTTATTCGCCAGTCCCTGCTTTAGGCTACATCAAGAGAAAACAAACTTTTGAGATGGAACGTAGAACTAATGTATTGTGTCAAGTTTCAAGAAGCTAGCACAAACCGTGTTTGATTTAGAGTTCGAACGCATCTGTCAATATAGTAGAAAACAGAGTGAAACCTAAAAATTCAAACTGTTACTGCAAACGAATGCTTCAACCTAGGAGAACGAAACTTGGGCATCCAAGTTTGATTGGTGTACTGCTCATTACTTGAAAGTATCATGAAGGTCGGAAGCAAAAATTTATGTTGAGATTTCAGGAGACTCTAGTGTTTTGGCCGCCTAACAACGCCTTTCATTGAATGTGTCATTCACCAGTATCTGCTTAAGGCTACATCAAGAGGAAACAAACCTTAGAGATAGAACGTAGAAATACTGTATTCTGTCAAGTTTCAAGAAGCTAGCACAAACCGTGTTTGATTTAGAGTTCTAACTGCATCTGTCAATATAGGAGAAAACAGAGTGAAACCTAAAAATTCAAACTGTTACTGCAAATGAATGCTTCAACCTAGGAGAACAAAACTTGGGCATCCAAGTTTGATTGGTGTACTGCTCATTACTTGAAATTATCATGAAGGTCGGAAGCAAAAATTTATGTTGAGATTTCAGGAGAGTCTAGTGTTTTGGTTGCCTAACAACGCCTTTCATTGAATGTGTCATTCACCAGTATCTGCTTAAGGCTACATCAAGAGGAAACATACCTTAGAGATAGAACGTAGAACTACTGTATTGTGTCAAGTTTCAAGAAGCTAGCACAAACCGTGTTATATTTAGAGTTCTAACTGCATCTGTCAATATAGGAGTAAACAGAGTGAAACCTAAAAATTCACACTGTTACTGCAAACGAATGCTTCAACGTAAAAGAACGAAACTTGAGCATCCAAGTGGGATTGGTGTACTGATCATTACTTGAAAGTATCATGAAGGTTGGATGAAAAAATATATGTTGAGATTTCAGGAGACTCTAGTGTTTTAGAAGTTTGGTAACCCCTTCAATATGAGTGTTATTCGCCAGTCCCTGCTTTAGGCTACATCAAGAGGAAACAAACCTTAGACATAGAACGTAGAACTAATGTGTTGTGTCAAGTTTCAAGAAGCTAGCACAAACCGTGTTTGATTTAGAGTTCGAACGCATCTGTCAGTATAGTAGAAAACAGAGTGAAACCTAAAAATTCAAACTGTTACTGAAAACGAATGCTTCAACCTAGGAGAACGAAACTTGGGCATCCAAGTTTGATTGGTGTACTGTTAATTACTTGAAAGTATCATGAAAGTCGGAAGCAAAAATTTATGTTGAGATTTCAGGAGACTCTAGTGTTTTGGCCGCCTAACAACGACTTTCATTGAATGTGTCATTCACCAGTATCTCCTTAAGGCTACATCAAGAGGAAACAAACCTTAGAGATAGAACGTAGAACTACTGTATTGTGCCAAGTTTCAAGAAGCTAGCACAAACCGTGTTTGATTTAGAGTTCTAACTGCATCTGTCAATATAGGAGAAAACAGAGAGAAACCTAAAAATTCAAACTGTTACTGCAAACGAATGCTTCAACGTAAAAGAACGAAACTTGAGGATCCAAGTGGGATTGGTGTACTGATCATTACTTGAAAGTATCATGAAGATTGGATGAAAAAATATATGTTGAGATTTCAGGAGACTCTAGCGTTTTGGAAGTTTGGCAACCCCTTCAATATGAGTGTTATTCGCCAGTCCCTGCTTTAGGCTACATCAAGAGAAAACAAACTTTTGAGATGGAACGTAGAACTAATGTATTGTGTCAAGTTTCAAGAAGCTAGCACAAACCGTGTTTGATTTAGAGTTCTAACGCATCTGTCAATATAGTAGAAAACAGAGTGAAACCTAAAAATTCAAACTGTTACTGCAAACGAATGCTTCAACCTAGGAGAACGAAACTTGGGCATTCAAGTTTGATTGGTGTACTGCTCATTACTTGAAAGTATCATGAAGGTCGGAAGCAAAAATTTATGTTGAGATTTCAGGAGACTCTAGTGTTTTGGCCGCCTAACAACGCCTTTCATTGAATGTGTCATTCACCAGTATCTGCTTAAGGCTACATCAAGAGGAAACAAACCTTAGAGATAGAACGTAGAAATACTGTATTCTGTCAAGTTTCAAGAAGCTAGCACAAACCGTGTTTGATTTAGAGTTCTAACTGCATCTGTCAATATAGGAGAAAACAGAGTGAAACCTAAAAATTCAAATTGTTACTGCAAACGAATGCTTCAACGTAAAAGAACGAAACTTGAGCATCCAAGTGGGATTGGTGTACTGATCATTACTTGAAAGTATCATGAAGATTGGATGAAAAAATATATGTTGAGATTTCAGGAGACTCTAGTGTTTTGGAAGTTTGGCAACTCCTTTCATTATAAGTGTTATTCGCCAGTCCCAGCTTTAGGCTACATCAAGAGGAAACAAACCTTAGAGATAGAACGTAGAACTAATGTATTGTGTCAAGTTTCAAGAAGCTAGCACAAACCGTGTTTGATATACTTCGAACTGCATCTGTCAATATACGAGAAAACAGAGTGAAAGCTAAAAATTCACACTGTTACTGCAAACGAATGCTTCAACCTAGGAGAACGAAACTTGGGCATCCAAGTTTGATTGGTGTACTGCTCATTACTTGAAAGTATCATGAAGGTCGGAAGCAAAAATTTATGTTGAGGTTTCAGGAGACTCTAGTGTTTTGGCCGCCTAACAACGCCTTTCATTGAATGTGTCATTCACCAGTATCTGCTTAAGGCTACATCAAGAGGAAACAAACCTTAGAGATAGAACTTAGAACTACAGTATTGTGTCAAGTTTCAAGAAGCTAGCACAAACCGTGTTATATTTAGAGTTCTAACTGCATCTGTCAATATAGGAGAAAACAGAGTGAAACCTAAAAATTCAAACTGTTACTGCAAACGAATGCTTCAACCTAGGAGAACAAAACTTGGGCATCCAAGTTTGATTGGTGTACTGCTCATTACTTGAAATTATCATGAAGGTCGGAAGCAAAAATTTATGTTGAGATTTCAGGAGAGTCTAGTGTTTTGGTTGCCTAACAACGCCTTTCATTGAATGTGTCATTCACCAGTATCTGCTTAAGGCTACATCAAGAGGAAACATACCTTAGAGATAGAACGTAGAACTACTGTATTGTGTCAAGTTTCCAGAAGCTAGCACAAACCGTGTTATATTTAGAGTTCTAACTGCATCTGTCAATATAGGAGAAAACAGAGTGAAACCTAAAAATTCACACTGTTACTGCAAACAAATGCTTCAACGTAAAAGAACGAAACTTGAGCATCCAAGTGGGATTGGTGTACTGATCATTACTTGAAAGTATCATGAAGATTGGATGAAAAAATATATGTTGAGATTTCAGGAGACTCTAGTGTTTTAGAAGTTTGGTAACCCCTTCAATATGAGTGTTATTCGCCAGTCCCTGCTTTAGGCTACATCAAGAGGAAACAAACCTTAGAGATAGAACGTAGAACTAATGTGTTGTGTCAAGTTTCAAGAAGCTAGCACAAACCGTGTTTGATTTAGAGTTCGAACGCATCTGTCAGTATAGTAGAAAACAGAGTGAAACCTAAAAATTCAAACTGTTACTGCAAACGAATGCTTCAACCTAGGAGAACGAAACTTGGGCATCCAAGTTTGATTGGTGTACTGTTAATTACTTGAAAGTATCATGAAAGTCGGAAGCAAAAATTTATGTTGAGATTTCAGGAGACTCTAGTGTTTTGGCCGCCTAACAACGCCTTTCATTGAATGTGTCATTCACCCGTATCTGCTTAAGGCTACATCAAGAGGAAACAAACCTTAGAGATAGAACGTAGAACTACTGTATTGTGTCAAGTTTCAAGAAGCTAGCACAAACCGTGTTTGATTTAGAGTTCTAACTGCATCTGTCAATATAGGAGAAAACAGAGAGAAACCTAAAAATTCAAACTGTTACTGCAAACGAATGCTTCAACGTAAAAGAACGAAACTTGAGCATCCAAGTGGGATTGGTGTACTGATCATTACTTGAAAGTATCATGAAGATTGGATGAAAAAATATATGTTGTGATTTCAGGAGACTCTAGCGTTTTGGAAGTTTGGCAACCCCTTCAATATGAGTGTTATTCGCCAGTCCCTGCTTTAGGCTACATCAAGAGAAAACAAACTTTAGAGATAGAACGTAGAACTAATGTATTGTGTCAAGTTTCAAGAAGCTAGCACAAACCGTGTTTGATTTAGAGTTCGAACGCATCTGTCAATATAGTAGAAAACAGAGTGAAACCTAAAAATTCAAACTGTTACTGCAAACGAATGCTTCAACCTAGGAGAACGAAACTTGGGCATCCAAGTTTGATTGGTGTACTGCTCATTACGTGAAAGTATGATGAAGGTCGGAAGCAAAAATTTATGTTGAGATATCAGGAGACTCTAGTGTTTTGGCCGCCTAACAACGCCTTTCATTGAATGTGTCATTCACCAGTATCTGCTTAAGGCTACATCAAGAGGAAACAAACCTTAGAGATAGAACGTAGAACCACTGTATTCTGTCAAGTTTCAAGAAGCTAGCACAAACCGTGTTTGATTTAGAGTTCTAACTGCATCTGTCAATATAGGAGAAAACAGAGTGAAACCTAAAAATTCAAACTGTTACTGCAAACGAATGCTTCAACGTAAAAGAACGAAACTTGAGCATCCAAGTGGGATTGGTGTACTGATCATTACTTGAAAGTATCATGAAGATTGGATGAAAAAATATATGTTGAGATTTCAGGAGACTCTAGTGTTTTGGAAGTTTCGCAACTCCTTTCATTATAAGTGTTATTCGCCAGTCCCAGCTTTAGGCTACATCAAGAGGAAACAAAACTTAGAGATAGAACGTAGAACTAATGTATTGTGTCAAGATTCAAGAAGCTAGCACAAACCGTGTTTGATATACTTCGAACTGCATCTGTCAATATACGAGAAAACAGAGTGAAAGCTAAAAATTCAAACTGTTACTGCAAACGAATGCTTCAACCTAGGAGAACGAAACTTGGGCATCCAAGTTTGATTGGTGTACTGCTCATTACTTGAAAGTATCATGAAGGGCGGAAGCAAAAATTTATGTTGAGATTTCAGGAGACTCTAGTGTTTTGGCCGCCTAACAACGCCTTTCATTGAATGTGTCATTCACCAGTATCTGCTTAAGGCTACATCAAGAGGAAACAAACCTTAGAGATAGAACGTAGAACTACTGTATTGTGTCAAGTTTCAAGAAGCTAGCAGAAACCGTGTTTGATTTAGAGTTTTAACTGCATCTGTCAATATAGGAGAAAACAGAGTGAAACCTAAAAATTCAAACTGTTACTGCAAAAGAATGCTTCTACCTAGGAGAACGAAACTTGGGCATCCAAGTTTGATTGGTGTACTGCTCATTACTTGAAAGTATCATGAAAGTCGGAAGCAAAAATTTATGGTGAGATTTCAGGAGACTCTAGTGCTTTGGCCGCCTAACAACCCCTTTCATTGAATGTGTCATTCACCAGTATCTGCTTAAGGCTACATCAAGAGGAAACAAACCTTAGAGATAGAACGTAGAACTACTGTATTGTGTCAAGTTTCAAGAAGCTAGCACAAACCGTGTTTGATTTAGAGTTCTAACTGCATCTGTCAATATAGGAGAAAACAGAGTGAAACCTAAAAATTCAAACTGTTACTGCAAACGAATGCTTCAACGTAAAAGAACGAAACTTGAGCATCCAAGTGGGATTTGTGTACTGATCATTACTTGAAAGTATCATGAAGATTGGATGAAAAAATATATGTTGAGATTTCGGGAGACTCTAGCGTTTTGGAAGTTTGGCAACCCCTTCAATATGAGTGTTATTCGCCAGTCCCTGCTTTAGGCTACATCAAGAGAAAACAAACCTTAGAGATAGAACGTAGAACTAATGTATTGTGTCAAGTTTCAAGAAGCTAGCACAAACCGTGTTTGATTTAGAGTTCGAAAGCTTCTGTCAATATAGTAGAAAACAGAGTGAAAGCTAAAAATTCAAACTGTTACTGCAAACGAATGCTTCAACCTAGGAGAACGAAACTTGGGCATCCAAGTTTGATTGGTGTACTGCTCATTACTTGAAAGTATCATGAAGGTCGGAAGCAAAAATTTATGTTGAGATTTCAGGAGACTCTAGTGTTTTGGCCGCCTAACAACGCCTTTCATTGAATGTGTCATTCACCAGTATCTGCTTAAGGCTACATCAAGAGGAAACAAACCTTATAGATAGAACGTAGAACTACTGTATTGTGTCAAGTTTCAAGAAGCTAGCAGAAACCGTGTTTGATTTAGAGTTCTAACTGAATCTGTCAATATTGGAGAAAGCAGAGTGAAACCTAAAAATTCAAACTGTTACTGCAAACGAATGCTTCAACCTAGGAGAACAAAACTTGGGCATCCAAGTTTGATTGGTGTACTGCTCATTACTTGAAAGTATCATGAAAGTCGGCAGCAAAAATTTATGGTGAGATTTCAGGAGACTCTAGTGCTTTGGCCGCCTAACAACCCCTTTCATTGAATGTGTCATTCACCAGTATCTGCTTAAGGCTACATCAAGAGGAAACAAACCTTAGAGATAGAACGTAGAACTACTGTATTGTGTCAAGTTTCAAGAAGCTAGCACAAACCGTGTTTGATTTAGAGTTCTAACTGCATCTGTCAATATAGGAGAAAACAGAGAGAAACCTAAAAATTCAAACTGTTACTGCAAACGAATGCTTCAACGTAAAAGAACGAAACTTGAGCATCCAAGTGGGATTGGTGTACTGATCATTACTTGAAAGTATCATGAAGATTGGATGAAAAAATATATGTTGAGATTTCAGGAGACTCTAGCGTTTTGGAAGTTTGGCAACCCCTTCATTATGAGTGTTATTCGCCAGTCCCTGCTTTAGGCTACATCAAGAGAAAACAAACTTTAGAGATAGAACGTAGAACTAATGTATTGTGTCAAGTTTCAAGAAGCTAGCACAAACCGTGTTTGATTTAGAGTTCGAACGCATCTGTCAATATAGTAGAAAACAGAGTGAAACCTAAAAATTCAAACTGTTACTGCAAACGAATGCTTCAACCTAGGAGAACGAAACTTGGGCATCCAAGTTTGATTGGTGTACTGCTCATTACTTGAAAGTATCATGAAGGTCGGAAGCAAAAATTTATGTTGAGATATCAGGAGACTCTAGTGTTTTGGCCGCCTAACAACGCCTTTCATTGAATGTGTCATTCACCAGTATCTGCTTAAGGCTACATCAAGAGGAAACAAACCTTAGAGATAGAACGTAGAACTACTGTATTCTGTCAAGTTTCAAGAAGCTAGCACAAACCGTGTTTGATTTAGAGTTCTAACTGCATCTGTCAATATAGGAGAAAACAGAGTGAAACCTAAAAATTCAAACTGTTACTGCAAACGAATGCTTCAACATAAAAGAACGAAACTTGAGCATCCAAGTGGGATTGGTGTACTGATCATTACTTGAAAGTATCATGAAGATTGGATGAAAAAATATATGTTGAGATTTCAGGAGACTCTAGTGTTTTGGAAGTTTGGCAACTCCTTTCATTATAAGTGTTATTCGCCAGTCCCAGCTTTAGGCTACATCAAGAGGAAACAAACCTTAGAGATAGAACGTAGAACTAATGTATTGTGTCAAGTTTCAAGAAGCTAGCACAAACCGTGTTTGATATACTTCGAACTGCATCTGTCAATATACGAGAAAACAGAGTGAAAGCTAAAAATTCAAACTGTTACTGCAAACGAATGCTTCAACCTAGGAGAACGAAACTTGGGCATCCAAGTTTGATTGGTGTACTGCTCATTACTTGAAAGTATCATGAAGCTCGGAAGCAAAATTTATGTTGAGATTTCAGGAGACTCTAGTGTTTTGGCCGCCTAACAACGCCTTTCATTGAATGTGTCATTCACCAGTATCTGCTTAAGGCTACACCAAGAGGAAACAAACCTTAGAGATAGAACGTAGAACTACTGTATTGTGTCAAGTTTCAAGAAGCTAGCAGAAACCGTGTTTGATTTAGAGTTCTAACTGCATCTGTCAATATAGGAGAAAACAGAGTGAAACCTAAAAATTCAAACTGTTACTGCAAACGAATGCTTCAACGTAAAAGAACGAAACTTGAGCATCCAAGTGGGATTGGTGTACTGATCATTACTTGAAAGTATCATGAAGATTGGATGAAAAAATATATGTTGAGATTTCAGAAGACTCTAGTGTTTTGGAAGTTTGGCAACTCCTTTCATTATAAGTGTTATTCGCCAGTCCCTGCTTTAGGCTACATCAAGAGGAAACAAACCTTAGAGATAGAACATAGAACTACTGTATTGTGTCAAGTTTCAAGAAGCTAGCACAAACCGTGTTTGATTTAGAGTTCTAACTGCATCTGTCAATATAGGAGAAAACAGAGTGAAACCTAAAAATTCAAACTGTTACTGCAAACGAATGCTTCAACGTAAAAGAACGAAACTTGAGCATCCAAGTGGGATTTGTGTACTGATCATTACTTGAAAGTATCATGAAGATTGGATGAAAAAATATATGTTGAGATTTCGGGAGACTCTAGCGTTTTGGAAGTTTCGCAACCCCTTCAATATGAGTGTTATTCGCCAGTCCCTGCTTTAGGCTACATCAAGAGAAAACAAACCTTAGAGATAGAACGTAGAACTAATGTATTGTGTCAAGTTTCAAGAAGCTAGCACAAACCGTGTTTGATTTAGAGATCGAAAGCTTCTGTCAATATAGTAGAAAACAGAGTGAAAGCTAAAAATTCAAACTGTTACTGCAAACGAATTCTTCAACCTAGGAGAACGAAACTTGGGCATCCAAGTTTGATTGGTGTACTGCTCATTACTTGAAAGTATCATGAAGGTCGGAAGCAAAAATTTATGTTGAGATTTCAGGAGACTCTGGTGTTTTGGCCGCCTAACAACGCCTTTCATTGAATGTGTCATTCACCAGTATCTGCTTAAGGCTACATCAAGAGGAAACAAACCTTAGAGATAGAACGTAGAACTACTGTATTGTGTCAACTTTCAAGAAGCTAGCACAAACCGTGATTGATATAGAGTTCTAACTGCATCTGTCAATATAGGAGAAAACAGAGTGAAACCTAAAAATTCAAACTGTTACTGCAAACGAATGCTTCACCGTAAAAGAACGAAACTTGAGCATCCAAGTGGGATTGGTGTACTGATCATTACTTGAAAGTATCATGAAGATTGGATGAAAAAATATATGTTGAGATTTCAGGAGACACTAGTGTTTTGGAAGTTTGGCAACTCCTTTCATTATAAGTGTTTTTCACCAGTCCCTGCTTTAGGCTACATCAAGAGGAAACAAACCTAAGAGACAAAACGTAGAACTAATGTATTGTGTCAAGTTTCAAGAAGCTAGCACAAACCGTGTTTGATATAGTTCGAACTGCATCTGTCAATATACGAGAAAACAGAGTGAAAGCTAAAAATTCAAACTGTTACTGCAAACGAATGCTTCAACCTAGAGAACGAAACTTGGGCATCCAAGTTTGATTGGTGTACTGCTCATTACTTGAAAGTATCATGAAGGTCGGAAGCAAAAATTTATGTTGAGATTTCAGGAGACTCTAGTGTTTTGGCCGCCTAACAACGCCTTTCATTGAATGTGTCATTCACCAGTATCTGCTTAAGGCTACATCAAGAGGAAACAAACCTTTGAGATAGAACATAGAACTACTGTATTGTGTCAAGTTTCAAGAAGCTAGCACAAACCGTGTTTGATTTAGAGTTCTAACTGCATCTGTCAATATAGGAAAAAACAGAGTGAAACCTAAAAATTCAAACTGTTACTGCAAACGAATGCTTCAACGTAAAAGAACGAAACTTGAGCATCCAAGTGGGATTTGTGTACTGATCATTACTTGAAAGTATCATGAAGATTGGATGAAAAAATATATGTTGAGATTTCGGGAGACTCTAGCGTTTTGGAAAGATTCGCAACCCCTTCAATATGAGTGTTATTCGCCAGTCCCTGCTTTAGGCTACATCAAGAGAAAACAAACCTTAGAGATAGAACGTAGAACTAATGTATTGTGTCAAGTTTCAAGAAGCTAGCACAAACCGTGTTTGATTTAGAGTTCGAAAGCTTCTGTCAATATAGTAGAAAACAGAGTGAAAGCTAAAAATTCAAACTGTTACTGCAAACGAATGCTTCAACCTAGGAGAACGAAACTTGGGCATCCAAGTTTGATTGGTGT